>NC_056728.1:1368514041-1368636541 GCF_019279795.1 Protopterus annectens | reverse complement strand
ATAAACTTATCTAGCTAAGTGGAAATCCTGTGTAACTCACTGGATATCAAACAGGTTGACAAATAGAACCTAGGAAGATTGGGTGGGTGGCTCTACCTCCTCCAAAAGACCTGTCTCTAGTGGTGTACTCCAGGGCTCAGTCTTTAGGCTACTTCTCTTTGGATCTAGTTCTTGGATGTCAAAGCTAATGTTAAGGACAATAAATGGCCTAGTTTACATATGACTGTAAACTTGTTGCTATGATAAACTTTCTATAAGACTCCAAGATCCTTTAGGAAGACCTTTCCTAAAAAGCTGGTGTTAAAGCCATGGTATAAAACTAAATGTAAAAAAAATATAATTGTATTCTTTGGCAATTATGATATCATTTGCAACCATCACATTGACAACATACCCCTGAAAATTGACCCAGTAGTGAGGGACCTGGGAAATTACATGACGATGAGCTGTCATTTGATCACCCTGTATTGGCTTTTGTAAGGAAGTCCTTTTTCATTGTGCAGCTTATTAGTAAGGTTATGGCATCCAGGTACAGGGAAGTGATCCTTCCATTGTATACTGCACTCAGTTACATCAATCATTGAGTACAATGCCCCCTTCAGTATACTCCTGTCCAAACACCTGGCAAAACTCAAGAGACCACAAGGCTTTCTCACAAAGAAAAATCAAATGTCTAAATCACAAAAGCTACAATGATCATCTCAAAACCCTGTCCCTTTTATTCGGAATATTACAGGGTACTGAGGGGCAATCTTTACATCACTTAGACAGCCTGTACTGACCCAGTCCTTTCAGGTCTATTACACATCTACAAATCCAATAGTGGCAACCCCCCCCATTCAAGAAATCTGAATCTTTTCTAAAAGTTAAACAGAATATAGGGATAGATATATCTGACAAAAAGTACCGCTTCTTTGGAAATGTCTTCCTCTCCCTGTTGAACAACATACATCCTGTACTCTATTCAAATATAAACTGGATGAGTGGATGGAAAGCCACAAGTTTGCTCCTGGATTGCTACCCATCCCATATGGACAGGGGCTAATGTGTAAATGTCTGCCTGCCCTTAGGTTATTCATCCTAATATTACAAAGGGCTCTGGGTTAACCTATTTAAATTACTATGGCTAGAAACTTACTGAGGATGCATGGTTAGGTTTCTGAAGATTCTCACAAATCATTAGCCTGTTAAATACCTATTAACCTGTAAGAACACATAGAAAGAGATATGACTGGTAAAACATTATTATAATGCTTTATATTGCATGGAGTTTTATCTGGTTCATGTACTATCACTTATAGGGAAAAAGTGTAGCATCAGGAAGTGTTTGACAGCTCTGAAAGCTGTGAAATACTTTATTTATTTATTTAAATTTGTTGACCGGGAGTGTCCGACTGGAGGTCCATTTCATTTTCAGAGGCGGAGGGAGAAAAGCTCCACAGTAAAATAAACAGACAGTAGTTACATTGGATTACATAGTGATTAACAATTTAACATAGAAAACACTTAATGCTGATACACATACACTGGGCAGAAACAAACTCTTCTGAAGAATTAACAGCTTTAAAAGCTGTTAGATGCTTCTACTGCTGTTGTGTGGTAGCCACTGGCCACTGTTAGAGCTCTAGCATGAGATTAGGCCTTAACAACTCTTACAGGTGCTTAGCAGATCTGTCTTTTTCTGATTTTAGAGCATAACCACTGCACTCCATACACTACAAAACTATTTAAACAAATCAAAATATACTTTTATTGTCATTAAGGTTAAAACAGGCATTTGTTAAGGTATGTACAGAATAAACAGTTCTATAATAGCAGAAAACATTTGTACAAGTTTTGTTTGGCAAACCCGTTTCTTGATTTTCTTGAGATTCTGCATAGGTTAAGACTTGCCTTCTTCCTAGACTGGTTTGCACAGATTGTTAAGATTGTGTTATTTTGGACTGACCTACAACTTAGTGTAGCAAACATATGTGATAATCAGACAGATTGCACAAACAACAGCTCATAGTTGCCAAGTGATGTTGACAGTAGAGACAGTATGATTGAAAGCTAGCAGGATATCAGCAGATTATTACAAATAAATATAATGACTGCTAAAGGTGATTATGGATTGTGTGACTGGAGGATCCTTGCAAAGATTTCTGACATAATATGTGCAAAATCTGATTTAGTAAAAACTGATCATCTAAAGGTAGTGATATACCACTAACATAAGCGTTTTATATGGTTTGTGTTATGGTCTCTGCAGGCTGCAAACCATATGATGCAGTGAGAGCATAGTATGTTAGTATATTCTTTCAGTGCATTCACAGACATAGTGTGCAGACCCACACCAGTAGTGTGCAGTGTGTATGCCCATGGTCTGGACCTTACCTCTCAACCTGCAAACATTGAAAATAGGAACAAAGGCCTTTGAAAGGAACATCCAGTTAAAAATCTTGATGTCTAAAGTATGAATACCAAATAGCACATAACTGTTCCTGCGTCTGATAGGAATGTAGAACACTACTCAGGAACACATTTAAAAAACAGAGAATAATCAAAATTATGGGAAAATGTACGCACATTATCAAAGAGACAGTGTAAACTCTGTAGACTTTAATGAACTGTGTCAGAAAATTCTACCACACAATGTCATTTATTTTTGCTTCAGAAAATGTGAGTTTTAAGCTGTGTCTTCTTTCTTTAAATTATTGTTGCCACTGGTGTTTTGGTCATGTAGTGTGGCTTTCTGTGTACCAGATAGCTTCAAAAATCACACGTGATAAGGAGGATTCAGAAAATTGATTAAGGGGTAAATCAAGCCTGAAAACAGGGACATGCCTCCAAAAATAAGGACATCCTAATCAGGCCTGAAAATACGATGTTCCTCCAAAAAATAGGGATATTGTTTGAGGTCTGGTCTGGACAGCAGTGTAATAAAAAAGAGAATCATATCATCATCCTATAGGTCACAGTCTAGACCTTCCAACCATGAATTGCTAACAGGGGTGTACCACGGACCAAGCATGAGCTGTGGTAGAGAAAACTCTAAGCAACTGCATGGTTAATATTAGCCGGTTTGCAAGTACTTTGCATGCAGTGTGTGCCTATTGTATTGTATTGTTTCAATAACATCCAGTTATTTGAATACTTCTATACAAACCAAGATTTCTCTGCCCAAGTTAAAATACATCTGGCCACTAGGTATCAATATTAGCAAAATAACAAGTGAAATCATTGTGATTTAAGCTGAGCTTTATACTTGCCTTATACTCATATTTATTGCCTTTGTGTATACCACCATACATAATTTACATGATAACCCCGCATATTCATATGAATGGGCAGTTGGGATGCAAAACGATCAGAGCATTATTGCCCATTCATAAGAAAGAGTATTTCATAAATTATTCCTAGAATCTACTGCTTTGTTCATAGGTTCATAGGTTCATACTAGGCTATCTGCCCGAGGGCATTTATAAGCCTAGCCATAGTTTTGTGGCTTACGCCACCCCTTAGTTTGGAGAAACTATGCCCATTATTTAGCTGTGCCTCTGTTGAGCAGTGACACTGAGGTAACCCCTGGGGTGTATCTGCAATCTCCCATCCATTGGTCAAGATTCCTCTTGAACAAGGCCAGCGAGGTGCTCTGCCTCACATAAACCGGGATTTTGTTCCACAGCATAGGAGTCTTTGGGTGATGAATCTATCCCTCCAGCACGTCCTATTAATAACCGTGTCGAGGTTTAAGTCACCCGCCCTTGTGGCTCTGAGGGATCTAGATTTTTTGAGATGAAGCATATTCATCAAATCTGGGTTTGACATGGCCTTGTATGTCAGGCATAGGTCACCTCTGAGTAAGCTGATGCAACTGAATATAACTGGAGTTCTTTCAGTCATGCAGCATAAGACAGATTTTGAGACCCTTTATCCTTTTGGTGAGGAACTTTTGTGGCCTCTCCAGCTGCTGCAAGTGTCGGGTCAGATACATTCCGAATGGGGCATTGTACTCGATCATTGGTCTGATGAGTGATGAGTATAGGGAGACTATGACTTCCCTTGATCTAGATGTGAATCCCTTCATGATAAGGTGGGCAATGTAGAAGGTCTTCCTAACTACTTTAGCAATATGAGTGTCGAATGAAAGGCTACTGTCAACCTGGGTTCCCAGGTCCCTAATAACTTCTTCTGTGTTCAGGGGATTGCCACCTATATGGTAGCTAGGGTAACCTTATTTTTCCCGAAGGGTATGACTATGCATTTTTTGGCATTTAACTTGAGGCCATGGCTCTGGCACCAGTTATCCGTTTCTGTGAGACCCTTCTGAAGGATATCTGTGTCGGATGTGTTCTCAACTACGGCCCAGTTTGCAGTCATCTGCGAACTTTGTCAGCCATAACCCTCCTGTGTTTGCTTGTACTTCAGAAAAGTAGATGCCAAACAAGAGTGGGCCCAGGACTGAGCCCTGTGGGACACCACTTGTGACAGGCTTAGAGTCTGACATGGCGCCAGCAACTCTGACCCTGTGGGTTCTGTCACTCAGCCAGTTTGCAACCCATCTTGTAATGTATGGGTTTACATTTAAGTTGATGAGTTTTTCAATGATACCCGAGTGGGGTATTGTATCAAGCCTTCGCCAGGTCTAGGTAGGCTGTATGGACTGCCTTCCCTCGTCAATGGCCTTGGTGACTGTTTCAAAAAAGTCAACCAAGTTTAAAAGGCATGATCTGCCTTTGACAAAGCCAAACTGGGTTGGATCCAAAGTCTGCAAATTCCCTATGTCTTTGTTTATGAGATCCATTATGATCCTTTCCATGGCTTTGCAGATCAGGCTTGTCAAGCTAATGGGACGGTAATTTCCAGGGTCGGTGGAGGCACCGCCTTTGTGGAGTGGGACCACAGTCGCTGTGCGCCACTCCATGGGTACGTATCCGGAGGTGAGACTAAGATTAAACAGCTGTCCTAACTGTGGGTTTAATTCCTCATTGAGTTCATGGAGCACACAGCCGGGGACACCATCAGGTCCCATGGATGCTGTGTTCTTTGCCTTGGAGAGAGCAGTTCTCACCTGAGCGTTGGAGATGTTTGGGGGGCTACAATCATTTGGTATAGATATCTCTTCTTTAGGGGGAGGGGGGGAGAAGTTTGCACTGAACCTGTCAGCCAGTATGTTGGCAATGTCTGTAGGATCAGTAATCTTCACATCATTTTGAACTAATTCTGAGCATATCTGGGAGTTTCCTCCTAGGTTTCTGACATAGCTAAAGAATGCTTTATGGTTGTCTTTAGAGTCCTTAGCTATTTTTTCTCAAAATTAGCTTTGGATGATTTTATGAGAGCTCTTAGCTTTTTACTTATAGTGATCAGCGGTGTCTTACCTTTTAAGGATTTTGCTCTATCTTGTAGTAGCTTTCTCCTTTTATTGTAGAGTTTGTTTATGGCTGGGGTCCACCAGACTGGACGCTTGCCTTTGGTACAAAGAGTCTTTGTTTTGCTTGGGATTGCCTGATCCATGCAGCCTGCAGGTGCTGGTAGAAGGCATTTGTAAGTGATTCAGTGGTTTGAGTAATGTTAACCGCTGGCTCAGGGGCCTTAAAGGAGACCACACTAGTCTTTAGAAGTGTGAAGTTGGCTTCGAGAAGTTCTTTACTGTGGTCTTTTTCATTTCGGGTGGGGCGGGATGAGGACCTCCAGCGAGATTAGTTTGTGATCAGATCTCACCAGTGAGGGGTATACTTCTGGCGTTGAACATTGTGCTCCCATGTTCGTGATGATGAGATCAAGTATGTTCTCTCCTCTTGTGGGGATGGTGACTAGTTGTTCCATGGCATTTGAGTTTATGAATTCCAGGAACTTTTGGGCTAGAGTGTTTGGGCTTGAGTAGTGTTCCCAGTCTATATTAGGGTAGTTGAAGTCACCTAGTATGATGGTGTTCGGAGATACATTTATCCCTCCAGTGTTTTCAGGAAGGCCATGTGAGGTTCCTGAGTTTGCGAGGGTGGCCTGTAACATGCTACAATTTGCATAGCAGTCTTGCCTATGGTTAATTGCACCTGGATGGTTTCCGATGCATCGTGCGATGCCACCAATCTTGAGGTATGGGTGTCCTTGATGAATATGGATACCCCTCCTCCTTTCTTGGTATTGTCCGGGTTTTGTGGCCGGAATGCATGATATGAGGTAAAGCCTGATAGTGCTGGGGTGCTCTCAGGAGCCTTGAACCAGGTTTCTGTCACAGCACAGACATCGATGTTCTCCATACTGAGAAGGGCCTCGAGTGCGTGCATCTTGAGGTTGAGACTTCTGGCATTGAGCAGCATTACCCTTAGTTTTTTTTCTTTGTTTTGTTTTAGGGTGGTAGGTTTAGAATTTGAGCCTTGCCTAAAAAAGGCACTATGGGGGTGGCAAGAGCCTTTGCCAAAATCCGGAATCCCAAGGGTGACAAGTGCAAGCTGTCCCTTGCGAAGCAGCATGGCTTGTCCAGCATGTCATCCCAGGCAGACAGACATTGGATCCCCTTTGAATGACATGTGTAATTCCATTGGGTGGCACTTGATAACATCAGTATGTTGAGAGGAGAAACAATAGTGGATATTGTACTAAATGCCTGTGCGCTGTATTTGAAAAGCTATATGCTGCACATATCCATAGGTTAATAGCTTCATAGGTATGTGCTAGGCTAATGCCCACAAGGGCCTTTTTAAGCCTAACCATGCATCTCATATCTCTGACAAGTTCTGGTACTTTTGATAAGTGTAAGCAGGGGCTTGGGAGATGAAACATTTACAAGCAGGGGCCTGGGAGATGAACCATCCACAGGATGTTTGTGTCCATTAGAGACATAGGTGCCAAACCAAGGATGAATTTCCTGTTCCCTATCTCATTGTCCAAGTTACACTTGAATTGGGTTAGGGAGGAACTCTGCTTCACATGAATGTGGAGCCTGTTCCAGAGAAGGAGTAGTCACTGGGATACATACCTCTCACTTCAGCAGGTCCTATTTATATCACAGACAATGTTTAAGTCTTTAGAATAGGTAATTCTGGTACTGTTTATTTTGCAGATATGCAGGAAGTCCATCAGGCTGGGGTCTGATAATGCATTGTATGCCAGCCATCAATTTCTCCTCAACAGCCTGTAGGAGACACAACACAAGGATAGGGTCTTGAGGCAGTCTGCATAGGACATGTTACTTATGCCCTGTATTCTTTAGTGAGGAACCTCTGTGGACGTTCCAAATGTTGGATGTGCCTGGTTAGGTACATACTAAAGGGAGCATTGTACTCAGTGACAGGTCTGATGAATGCTGAATACAGTTGAATAATGGCCACCTTGGACCTAGATGCCATACCCCTGTTTATTATTGCACAACACAGAATGATTTCCTCACTACTGTAGATACTACATTACTGTCTATGTGTGTCCCGAAGTCCCTGACTACTGGGTCAACTCTTTATTTATACATATAATGGACATTGGTTAACTAGCTGTGTTGATACATGTGATCAGGATTATATCATCAAATATCAAATGCTCCAAAGAGAGAATGAAAAAAGAGCGATCATTTTAGAGCAAATTATCAAAAAGTACAATAAACAAAAATAATATTTTTTGCTTGGGGGCAAGCCCTTTCACGTCCCCTACACCTCCTGCTAATTATATACACCATCTCTGATCACAGAACAACAGGATAAGTGTAAATTCTCATATCTGCTGCAATGAGATCTTGCACAGAAAGCATTCGGCAGGCTGAAATACAAGTGAAAATATGTTCATTCTTAAAACCAGTCACAAAAAACATTTGTTCTCATGAGTGTGCAGTCTTATGCATTGTAACTGTGCTTAGCCATGTCCTGCTAAGCATAGCATCAGCACATCATTGGAGTGTCATTTTCTGTTAGGTCTAGTTAGCATGCATACGTCATCCCATAGATGAGTGTATTTATTGAATTAAGGAAGAAGTCGTCAGATGCCATTTACAATCGTACTGTGTACCTGGCTTCATTCATGTATACAACAACCCTCAGCATATGTGTACCATGTTTGATAATACTGCTGTCTGTCCTTTTACTGTTTCCAACATGGCACTGGGTTTTATTTGCATTTAGGATTTGCAAAGGCTACTATACATCTCCACTGTACAGATTAACAAGAGCTATATTTGCATGTCTGGGATCTGCATAGTTTGCAATTATCAAGACAATAAGAGCACAATAGAACCGATAAACGAAACTCAGAATACTACGAACTGGCTGAAATAATCCTTTTTACTTCCAATTCAAGAAACAATAAATCCAAGATTTAAAATAACATACAAACAAAATGAAGTAAGCAATCAGTAAGGTAAGCGCTTTCGTTTGGCGGTTTCTGTCTCCGTCTCAGCCGAATCCATATAGCTCAGAAAACACCAAGACAATAAGAGCACAATAAAACCAGTAAACGAAACTCAGAATACTACGAACTGGCTGAAATAATAAAATAAATAAAATAAATATAACATTACACACAATAACAATTTTCAACTACACCTTCGTTTAGGTAGGTATATTTAACTGCACAAATTTGGCTCTTTATCTATTAACCATAGGTGGTTTTAAGACTTCCTAGAATTTATTATAAGGTAGTTCAGCATAAATTTGATAAGGAAAGAGCTAGTACAATCATGTATTTCACTATGTAAGAAAGTAAATATTACAAGTGACATGCACATTAGTTTTTTCTACTTGGTTTTATATTGTTTTAAGGTACAGGAACGTGTTGGGTAATAATTAATCATGTTTAGGGTTGTTGCGGATGTCTTTAGATTCAGATAACATTCATAATTCATAATACATACATCATTTAATATGTATACAAATACAATATTTTTAAATAATTAATAATTGTGTTTTAAGAATGTATTAATAGGTTGGGCATATTTTACTGATTTACGTGTTTTTATAGTGTTCCGATCACCACTACTAATAATATTATATTTTATTATATTACTTCATAAGATACATTGTTCCTTTAAGGTCTGCGGGAAATACAATGTATTACATCACTGGTACACAGTTACTTATTCAACAGGAAATGACGATTGCTTGTTTGAAAAAGTTTGGCAACCGCCAAACGAAAGCGCTTACCTTACTGATTGCTTATTTCATTTTGTTTGTATGTTATTTTAAATCTTGGATTTATTGTTTCTTGAATTGGAACTAAAAAGGATTATTTCAGCCAGTTCATAGTTTGCAATTATAATGTTTTTAAGAGACATCCACAGACTGGATCAGCAATTTGCATTTAGTGCAGTTGCCCTATAAATCTGCCATGAAAAAGTATATCTGGTTTGTTACTTCACACCTGCTTGGCCAGGAAAGGAAAATATTGATGCTTGTTATATCACAGGAAGTTAGAGATAATTTATGTATTTAGTTACATTTGTTTACTGGGTAGTGTCCAACTGGGCTGAGAGCCTGTTTTTAATGGAGACCCAGGGAGAAAAGCCCACTAGTAATGAACACAAGTAATCGACAGATAAAACAGCAGTGAGGAAAGATGCAGCATAATATAGCATTCAGAGTATAAACACAGAAATATCTGATGAAAGTTACAGGAAGACTAGTTAAAAATATACAATCCAGCATACAAATCTTGGCAATAATTAATTGGGTGACAGTTGATAAAGGGGAGGGGTGGAAGGAGAGGTGTTTTGAAGTGTGGCATGAGCATAGCCAGTGAGTAGCAAAGTGCTCTTTTAGGAGTCATTTGAAGTGATGATTGTTGGGATTTTTCAGGATGTGTTGGGGTGTAAGTTCCAGGATTTGGCTACTTTACTGGAGTAGAGGGAGTCTCCATAGTAGTTATGAGATTTAGTTACCTTTAGAATTAATTTGTCAGATGATCTAAGGGCCCTAAGGTTTGTTTTCGGTTGAATAAGGTCAATGAGAGCAGGGCAGTTTTTGGGATTATGGATGATACTATGTGCAATGGTTAGTTGGTTAAGAGATAATAGGTTGGGTAGTTCCATCCAGCTGAGTTGGTGAGGGACTGAATAGTGATGAGTTTTGTGGAGAAAGTTAGAAGCAAACTTAGCAATTTTGTTATAGTATGTCTCTAGGTTGTTCTAATCAGACTTGCGCAAGTTGGTAAAACTTTGGGAGCAATAAATGAGGGTGGATAGCAGGTGGGTTCTTGCTGTGAATAGTCTGGTTTGCTGGTTAGTTATTGTCTAGCCCTACAGAGTGAGACAAGTTTGATGTGTACTTTTTTAATTGTTGAGGATATATGTTTGTCAAATTTCAAACTGTCATCTATTGTTACACCTAGAAGCTTGGTTTGATTGGTAGGTTCGATTTTTGTGCCATTAGTGGAGTAGATGGAGAGAGGGCATAGGTTATTAGTTTTTTTTATTACCAAAAGCCATTAGCTTAGTTTTGTTGGGGTTATTTAAGAGTTGATGGTCAGTGAGATACATACCCCTCAACCTCATAAGACAAGAATTCTGGACAAAGCCTAAAATAATGGGGGGACAAAGTTCCCAAAAATAGGGACAGATTTTAAATATTGCTCCTATATTTAGAAAGCTGCTAAAATAACAGGATTTATGTTAGCGTACATTTTCTGAAAGCTATGAAGCATGACAATTAAACGCGTGTCATTATTTACTGACTTCACTCCTCAGTGATTAGCCACAAAACCACAAATGTCAAGACCAACAAAAAGAGAGGTAAAAATCTGGACATTCTGCGAAAATCTGGACAGCTGAGAGCTATGGTGAGGTAATGTTCAATGCCTTGGAAAGTTTTTTGTATTTTTCTTGTAAATCCTGAAAAGAGGAGGCAGAGCAGATTAGAGAGGTATCATGGGCATATTGAATGATAGAGGTTAGTTGAGCGGAGGTGCTGAGGTTATTGTTAAAAATGATGAAGACAAAATGTCCGAATATGGATCCTTGGGGGACTCCAACAGAGATGGGAAGAAGGAAGGAACGTTTGTTTTCCCAGCTGCTGGATGGCTGTCGGTTAGAAATATAGCAATGGAGCCAAGTCAAGGATATTGTAGAGAGGTTATATGGAACTAGTATGCTAAGGAGTTTCTGGTAGTCAGCTGTATTAAAAGCTTTGGACATATCAAGGGAGACTGAAGAGACAAGTTAACCTTCATTTGTGAAGAGGTTTACAGTGTTAGTAAAATATGAGTGCAGTATTATTACTATGCTTAGGTTGGAAGCCGTGTTGAGAGCTGGATAAGAGGGTATTTTTTAGGAAGTGGTCAAGGAGTTGATGAACGCATTTTTCTAAGATTTTGGCAAGGGAGGAGAGAATTCTGTAGAGGAGCCACCTTTGTGTCAGGGGATTATATGAGATATTTTCCGGAGAAGTGATACATATTGCTCAGAGATGGAGCAGTTGATTAGAATATATATAGGATAGCAAATAGAAGTAGCAGATAGCTTTAGAAATTCATTGGGAAGTTGATCAGCTACAAGAGTACAGGATGCTCATTTAGCTTGGAGAGTTTTTATATAACTAGTTTGTATGGGTTTAATAGAGAAAGGGTTAGGGCTAGAGGCAGTACAGGTGGTTACTGTAAGGGGTGAGTTAGAGTTCTTGTTTAAGAGGGAGGTTATTGAATTGATGAAGTGAGTATTGAACTGTGATGCTATAGACTGAGAGGTATTATTGGTAGAAGGAGCTGGGATTGAGTGTTTACCAGGCTTTAAGAGATGGTTAACACTTTGCCAAAATTTTCTGAGGTTGTTTTGGTGTTGTTGTTGACAAGTTTGGAAGTATACCTTTTTGCCATTTTTGATTTGTTTCTTGATGTGATTTCTTAGCTGATGATATGAGGTGAGGAGATATTTATTTTTAGAACTTTGGTAAAGTGACCAGGCCTTATCCTTTTGTTTAAGAATTAGTCTCTTTAGTTAGCCAAGGTAGTTGTTTGAATTTGGTGCAAATTTTCCTTACTGGAGGTAGCTGATTTATTATTTTGAGGAATGTATTGTTAAAGTATTGTACTATGAGGTCTGGTCTAAGAGGAGGAATTTTAATGGTGGCATTGCTGTAGTAATGAGTTAAATGCAGTGCGGGAGAATTTTTTTATGTGGATATTTTTGAACATGGTATTGCTAGGTGTGTGCTCCCATTTTCTGAGTAGAAAGGAAGGAGAAGGTCACTAAGTGAGTCTGGTAGGCAGCCTGCTTGGTAACCCAGGTTGGGCTTATTTGTTAGTATACAGTCTACAGTTGAGTGGTTTTTTGTAATGTTTATCTATGCATGTGGGATAGTTGATGGTTTGAGAAAAATTGCAGAGGATGATAAAGTTGGAAGAGTTATCAGAGAAGCATGAAAGCCAGTGTAGGTTACAGTTGCCTAGTACTAATGTTTTTTGGTTGAAATTAGTTTAAGCCTAGCAGAGAAGTTTTCCTATGCTGCATTGGTTGTTCTCAGGGGGTAGGTAGGCAACAATTATAATTATTGTTTTGTGGGAATTGATTTCTAGATGTGAGGTTAATATTTCAGAGCTGGGGGTGTCAGGGGGACTGCAGTTTAATTGGACTAGTTTGAAGGAGTCTAAACATTATACCAACATCACCATCCCACTTGTTTATCCAATCACACCATAAGATGCTATAATCTTTGATTAGAATTTCTTCATCTTTTTATATGGGGCTTTAGCTAGGTTTGTGTTATAACAGCTACATCTGGGGAGTAGTGGGCTAGGAAGTATGGAATTCAGTTAATTTGTTTATAATGCTTCTGAGGTTGAAATCAGTAATTAGTAGGTCAGAGGCATAGTCTTTGAGTAGTGGGGGATCTGGTGGGGGATTAGATACAGTTTAATTTAAAGAGTTAGGGGTGGTGGAGAAATAGAGTGGGTTGGTATGGTTAGGCCCTGGGCTGGGATGAATGTCGGCTTGAAGTTTAATCTGAGTTAGAGAGTGAAGCAGAAAGAGTCTGAGTTTGGATATGTGAGGTATGGGTGTAGCTATACTTAAAAGTAAGTATTTTAAAAGTAAAGCAGACAGTGTTAGAGTTATTAAAAAATTGTTTTAGCTGGACTGGAAGTGGTATGAATGGAAGGGATGTGTTGGAGAGTAGAAGTTTATGATCTGGTGGTTATGGAAGAAAGTAGTTCGGTAAGCTAGGAGGAGGAGAAGGCACAGTAGGGGAATAATTGTGGTAAGTGAATTTATAAGGACCATAGTGGAGTGAAATAGTGATAGGAAAAAGTAGTAGTATGTATGGGAGTAAGGAGCAGAGAATTAGACTTATGTAGGGGAGGGGATAACACTGTGGAAGGGGGATAGTGACTGGGTAGTAATGTGTATAGGAGTAAGTCGAGAGAGTTAGTGTTATGTAGGGGAGGGGTCTTAGTGTGGATGGGGAGTAATGATTGGGTGATAGTAGATAAAGGGGAGGGGTGAAAGGAGAGGTGTTTTGAGGTGTGACTTATGGAGAGTGGGAGTTGGTGAGTGGTAGGAAATGATTAGTGGGAGTGGTTAGGATAGATATAAACATAAGGAAAGTGTGGGTGGGTAGAAATGGGGGTAGAGTAGTGTAGTGGAAAGAGCCCGAGCTTAGACAGGGTTAATGGAGCGGGCAAGCATGAGTCCTCAGCATGCACACTATGCACAAAAATTTATCACCAACTCAATATCAGAAGGGAAGTAACAAGTAACAATAAAATGGGAAATCTTAGACTTTGTCTTGTCAATTAAATTATATTACTTTGGGTTGGATCTCACCACTATTTGCTATTTCTTCACAGTTATGTTGCTCAAAGAAGTGGATAAAATAAGACCAACTCACTAAAAGCAACTTGGGGAAAAAAGAAAAAAATGATGATGATGGTTATCGAAAATCAGGGGATTAACTTGTTAGAGATTAACAGGGTGTGGGTATGCTAAAAATCATAGGTGAGGAGGGGTTTGGACTGCTGGCATCCTTGGTGGCATGCTCTACAGAAAATAGCTACACTTAAACAGTAATTGCTAATTGAAACTGAATGCCTTACATATACTTTGGTTTTGTTATTTTGTTTTTAATGACTAGTTCCCTTTAACTAGTGCAGGACCAGTCATATAGATGGTCACAGTATCAACAGTTACTGGGAGAAGTTTTCCACTGGGAATGAAGGCTAGGAAGGGAAACTAGAAAAGTAGAATGAGAGAGTGCGAGATTAGATAAAGAACCTGAAATACATAGGGTGAAGAATGACAGTAACAAATAAGAAGAAAAATTACTATAAGTAAACAGCAAAACAAGAATAGCCAACAGATCATAAATCAGTTCAGTAACACATTACTTTGGCTCAAACATTACTGCCTTATTCATTAAAAATGTTTAACTGTCAATAACAGGCATATTCTCTATATTGCACTTGTACTACACTAATATCTAGGTATAGAGAGAGACAATTAACAAAGCTATTGGCTCAGCACAACTGTATATCACAACTGTAACTAATAACATCTGAATTACAGTGTAGAGTTAACAATCCAGAAATGACTTTTATCAATGGCAAGGTAGTAACAATTAGCGGTACTTACGTATTATCGCAACCAGATTTTCATGCTGCGATAACTGACGTAAAATTAAAGAATGGATGTTTGGGTTTGCCCTGTAAGGTCTGTCTAATTTGTGTTTTACAAGTAAGGTCAGACATTTTTAAGTTTTAATGGAAGGCTGGGCTGTAAACAGAGGGCTTGGGAAAGTAGTCACCATTTTCTTCCACTGCTGCTTCTTCACCGACTGCGGTAGCTTGACTGGAGAAGCTAGCTGCAGTGTCTCTGCCCTTTTACCTACATCAGAACATTCACTAGGAAGCAAAGACAATCGAGAGGATTTTCAAGTAGAAACAATGGCAGTACTGCAAAATCTTTTGAATCTGCTAACTTCCTTTCATTCCCCTAATGATAGTCTCACTTTGGGGATCAATTACAATAGAGAGGGTAATCCAAAAAAAAAAAAAACTCGAATGAAGAATGTCAAAATGATTTTGCAGTACTGCCATTTTTACTACTTGAAATACCCCCCGATTATCTTTGCTTTCTATCAGATGTTCAAAACACTGCAGCTAGTTTAGGTAAGGATAAGTTCAGATAAGGAAAACACAGAGACAAAAAATGTGGCTTTCGTAAACTTTTTATTTTAACAATGTTTTAATCGGTCTTGAATAGAACCATTGAATTATTAATGCTTTTAAATCGTGAGGGTGGATGATGTTGACAGCTGATTCCGTGGTCATTTTTCTATGAAAAACTTGGTAGGACTGATGTTTTAGATTTGTGAAGGTGGCATGTTCTGACAAAAGCACATATTACTTCAGCGATCATTGCTTTCATTACTAAGATAATGCTGTTGATAGGTCTTTCGGTGGTTTTCTTTTACTATGTGGTGGGAAGCAGTCTTTTTTATGGGCAAGCAAAGGAATGTGCAGCAGGCGGACTTGAAATAATAAATATGCTTGTGGTAAAGTGCTGAAAGAAACATGAACACTATGTTTTTTACATTTTGTTGATATAAGTAAAGAAAACACACTTTTGTGGTACAAAAATAGACATTCTACAACAGTTTTACAACATTAACTAGCATATTTAATAGTTGTGAAGCAACCGCTATTGCCGTTAAAAATCTGGTTGCGATAATACGTAAGTACCCAATTAGCAAACAGATGTAGCAATTTAGTGGAGGTACCAAGAAAAAGAAAACACCAATTATCTAATGGTATCACTTTGTATGCTTATTGCTCACTGTACGCTAACTCACAGTAAAGTCACAGTAAAGCTTGTTTAGTAAAACGTATGAGTTGAGTCAAAATACATAACATTCATTTGGACAAACATATAAATAACATTGTTGTATTAAAGTCTAAATGAGCAAAAGAAGACATTTTGTAGTGACATATCAGGAGGAATGCAAGTATCAAGAGATAATTCCATACACATAGAGCTTATGTCTTGGACAGACTTTCATGGAGAGCACACCATGAGGATTTTCAGCAAACAGGATTATTTAAAATGGTGCCCGTAGGTACAGGGGATTTATGTAACTTAGCTTTGGATGATTGGAGATAAGGGGAGGGGAAGGGGTACCCTCACAGGCACAAGAGGAAGAAAGCAAGGAATATGTGCGAGTCCTCAGCTTGCATACTGTGCACAAAAACCTATCACCAACCCAATACCAGATGGGAAGTAACAAGTAACAATAAAATGGGAAATCTTAGACTTTGTCTTGTCAATTAAATTATATTACTTTGGGTTGGATATCACCACTATTTGCTATTTCTTCACAGTTATGTTGCTCAAAGAAGTGGATAAAATAAGACCAACTCACTAAAAGCAACTTGGGGAAAAAAGAAAAAAATGATGATGATGGTTATTGAAAATCAGGGGATTAACTTGTTAGAGATTAACAGGGTGTGGGTATGCTAAAAATCATAGGTTAGGAGGGGTTTGGACTGCTGGCATCCTTGGTGGCGTGCTCTACAGAAAATAGCTACACTTAAACAATAATTGCTAATTGAAACTGAATGCCTTACATATACTTTGGTTTTGTTATTTTGTTTTTAATGACTAGTTCCCTTTAACTAGTGCAGGAGTGGTCGTATAGATGGTCACAGTATCAGCAGTTACTGGGAGAAGTTTTCCTGTGGGAATGAAGGCTAGGAAGGGAAAATGGAGAGCAGACTACATCAAGAGAATGCTCAGCAAACAGGATTATTTAAAGATGAATGTCTTTGAGACACTGTATAATTTAATGTTAAACATTATGGACACTCAAGTGGTGAAAAATTTATTCTTAATGAAATCATGAAGGTCACAATATCACCATTGTTTTGTTTATGTTTTAAATTATCAATTAAAAAAATGTTTAATATTTCAAAATTTGGTTGTATGGCCCTCTTTTCAGCATCCAACAATAATTAATCTAACTATTTTTGAATAGACCACTATTTTATATATGAACTACCTGGAGTATTTTAGAAATCACAAAAGGTCCTATCATTTTAGATTGTTTAGTTTTAACAATGAAATTAAATAAAAATGGAACAGAAATTTCTCAGCTCTCCAAATGCCCAGCTAAGAAAAACTAACAACTGCTCCTACTGAGTCTGACCTTGTCAACTTCCCAATATAGTTACCCAATGAAGAATTAAATGAATATATATGCTGAAAGATCTGAATTTACATATCTGAATAGATATCAAAATATAGATATAAAAGGCTCCTGCTTAACAGAAATGTCAAGTTCTCTACATCATGTCTGAAAGTGACAATATACTACTTTGAATTTTAGTATTGTCATATGTAACAAATCAAGCAAAAGGAAATTGAAAAAAGACACAAAAAATGTCTACACTGGATATGTTTATAGATTTAAGTGTGTCTAAAGTCCCATTTGCCAGTCAGGTACTTGAACTGTTCGCATTTTGTCATCTTCTTTGTACAGCCAGCTAAACCCATGTAATATGACTTCATGTTACTAATTATTCACGTGGGTGTCTGGAGACAACATAAAGCTCAGGTGAACGAGAACCAACATTAAAAGTAAGACATGAGCTCAGTGTATTTTTGTCCTTGGCAGTAAAGACCTTGCTGACAAAACTACTCGTTCATCTCTTCCTGACAGTATTGAGCCCAGTTTGTTGTCACTCAGCTGTCACTGGATATGGGTTGCTTTGTTAAGCGCAAAATTGCTAGCAAGGTCCCATCTGCCCAGAGAAACAGACTTTCTGCTAACAGCTAAATCAGCAGAATCTGAGTCCCTGTTTTACTTACTCATCTTCCATAACAGACTCATCAACATGCTTTTACTGCAGGTTTGAAAAACGAACCAACTCAGCAAAGAAAGGTCTGAAGCTGCCTTTCAGAACTACTTCCTTACAGAAGCAGAAAAAACACAGAACTATGTCTAAGTTACGTTTCAAAAAGTGACTACTGTGTCAAGAAAATATGATACTACTTGTCTATAGTAGTGTTTGAAAAGAAAAAGGGCAAAAATGTAGGCCAAGCTTTTATTCATTCCCATATAGTCTTAGAAAAAAAAATCAGACATGCTTATTTGAACATATATATGTTACACATGGATATACATGTATAATTTCAAAGTGTAATCTAAAATCTAAGCTCCAGATGTGTGTGAGTTTTGTGTGTGCTTGTGTAAGTCATGTGTTTGTGTGAGTTGTGCATGTCTGTCTGTGTGTGTGTGTGTGTGTGTGCGCGTGTGTGTGTGTGTGTGTGTGTGTGTGTGTGTGTGTGTGCGTGCACGCGCACATGCATGTTTGTGTGTGCATGCAAGTTGTGTCTGTGAGCATGAGCTGTGTGTGTGTGCTCCCATGAGTTGTGTGTGTGCGTGTGAGGTGTGTGTGTGTGTGTGTGTGTGTGTGTGTGTGTGTGTGTGTGTGTGTGTGTGCGTGCGTGTGTGTGTGCCTGTGTGTATGTCTGTGTGTGTGTGTGTGTGTGTGTGTGTGTGTGTGTGTGTGTGTGTGTGTGTGTGTGTGTGTTCATACTGTTAGAGGTCACAAAGAGAGCATCACTATAAATTATAACATACTGTTAAAGAATACTTGAAGAAGCTTTTCTGGTCTTATTAGGAAAATTTATCTGATGAAACATCAGTGGATCAAAAAAAAATTGCAGTACTCACATATAATGTGGGAATAAGGCAGAAAGAGAGATTGGTACTTGCTTTCTACAGAGGCATTGTTAATATCTGTGCCTGCAGTTAAAATATTATTACCATGAGAACTCTTGAATGTAAAAACATTCTAATTTCTTCAGTCTACATGCAAGAAACAACCAGAGATTCATAACTAAAAGGATCAGTGGCCTCAAAAATCTAAGCCATCAGGAGACACTGGCAGTCCTTTCTCTGTACTCAGACTCTTACAGACTACTCTGTGGAGGTCTATGTCTAGCCTTTTGAGTCATGAAAGATCCAACCCTATTTGACATCACATTCCTTTGCAGAACTAATGGTAGCACAGATACTACGTTAAAGGAAATAAACCTTTTTCTTGAGCAAACTTCCAACACATGTCAAGAGGAGTAGCACCCTTGCCACCTTCAAGGTAAACTAGATAACTGGATGGGCAGCTTCAAATTCTCCCCCCGGTCCATTTTGTCTTGTCTTCCTTGAGGCTAGAGGGAAACAGGGACATTTTAATAGGGATTGTCGTCCGCACTAGAAATGATCTGCAGACTGATTGCTTAGTACTTACATCTGGAGCTATATATACTTACCGCTGGCCTTTATACACTTACTACTGGCCTTTATACACTTACTGCTGGCCTTATTCTCTGTCTGCATGAGCTGTAGTGTGACACAGTGGTTAGCACTGCCATCATACAGTGCTTGGTCTCCAGTTCAGTTTTTGGGTTAGGGTGCCTTCTGTGCAGAATTTACATGTCATCTCTGTATCAATGTGGGATTTTGCCAAGTTGTTTAGTTTCTTCCACATCCCAAAGATCCCAAATATGTGCTATGGGTGAAGTGGTGATACTCTAAATTGTGTATATGTGTCTGCATTCTGTGATGGGTTGGCACCAGTTACCCTGTGACCATGTATTGGGTTAAGGTGGTAATCAGATAATGAATGAATAAGCTACAGCTATGTATCAGCCTTGTGTCCTCTGTAAGCTGTTTAAATATCTAAGAAAAAATATCTCTTTCAGATCCAGAAAGGCAATAATATGTCTGCTATATGTGGCATATACCGAATATAAATCAAAGAGTTCAATTAACTGACTGAAGTTGTAGAACTGTAGCCAAATTGCTGTGTTTCGACTGGACACACAGTGCAGTAAATGGTACTATTTTTCTGAAAGTTAATGGAACAGATGGGTGCAGTGAGAGAAATGACTGCATGTAATGGATACTGTAATGTCAGTACAATCACAGGGGGATATGAAGGTTTTAGATTTCACAAATCCACCTTTCAGCCTCGACATCATCCAGTTGTAAAAACAATGTTTAAAACTGAACTGTTAAAACATTTGCATAGACATAATGGGCATATATTTAACCATTTTAATAGCAATATAACTTGTGATGAAATACAGGCATTGCAGAGTTTAAGCATTGAGTCTGACACTGAGCTAACTCAGGCTGATCAGGCTGATAAGGGTAGCATGCTTGTAGGTTTAGCTGCTTCCTGTTATGATCAGGAGGTACATAGGCAGTCAAACAACTCACCTTTTTTCAGGAAAATGTCTTTGACCTCCTTGCCAGATTTTCAAATTATATTAAAAAAATTAGAAGAACAAGTTCCTTTGGACAATATTAGCCCTAGATTAGAAAATGAGTTAATATTACCCAGTTCTAAGATACAAAAGTCCTACGTACTAGCAAAAGTGCATAAATCTATCACTACTCCTACAGGCTGACTGATTGTTTCAGGTAAGGGTTTATATTATGAATGCTGCTTCAAAATACCTTGAAAAGTTTAAATCTATATTGGAACATATCCCTGTACATTTAAAATGCAGTACACATTTTCTGTCTATTTTGCAAAATATATAGATCACTATAAGCGTCTACATGGTGACATTAGATGTTCTCTCCCAACTCCCTGTATACTAGTTTCACACAAGGGCAGGATTTAAGCAGTTTCGTAGTGACTTAATAAACCCATGTTATGCACACCACAGATAAAACAGTTTATTTTATATCACAGCCCTATCTGCTGGTCTATTTATGGGTCATCTGGAATATACAATGATATTAGATAAGTCTATATATGTCTAAGATATATATATATATTGAGAAAGAGAGGTGTATGTGTGTGTGTGTGTGTGTGTGTGTGTGTGTGTGTGTGTGTGTGTATTAGGAATTCTTGAATTGAAGAATGACAGACACTCACTCAGTAGACCTCTTCAACTCAAAATTTACCTTATCAAAAATCAAATAGTCAAAAATCAAGTGATTATTAAAGGAAAACAATTGCTCTGCATTTGTAAAATAATAATAATAATAATAATAGTTATAGTAATAATAATCATACTACTAATAATATCACTAGACAATGTGTTAACCTTAATCCTACCCCTGCTCCTAACCCCAACCCTACACATTATTTTATGAAGAACCCTTTCCTTAACAAAGTTATTCACTGCACACATGCACAACATTAGAACTTTCCCTTTACCCAACCCTAACACACAAACACTTATACACATACTGCCATCTCTATTATCAAAACTTTTGGCATATCCAAAAGTTCCACATTAAGACATAAACCTACTTACCTTAACCCAAAGCACATCTCATGCACAAAAGGAATAGTTCAACATTACCAAAGTCAACAAACCCTTCACTTGACCAAACTGATGTTCAGTGTAAAACTATAGCAGTTTATTCTCTATTGAAATAAACATTTGACAGATTTAACTACTTCCAAGACTAAATGTTTGTAGATCCTACTTTTTATGCCGTCTTACCATATGTCTTTTTAGGAATTTCACTTGTCATTCTTTACACCAATGTATTTTTTTTTCTTATTCGAGTACTTAAACTGTATTTGCCAATTATGATTATTTGTCTAGTATGTTGTAGCTTTTCTTCTTGGGCCTCCACTGACAAGGACTATTAATGGCCCAGTCGGACTGTCTTGGTTACTAAATAAAGTAATAAAAATAAACGCAACTTCTCCCATCTCTCTCTCTCTCTCTCTCTCTCTCCCTGTTTGCATATGTATGGATTTTCAATGGGGTGCACAGAAGCAAGCAAGTATTTAAATCAAAACACACACATGCAAAAAACAAAAAATCACTTCCAAGTTTCTGCAGTATCACAGCTGTTTAATAATAAAGATAGTTATAAAATGGGCCTATATCACATTATCAAAATTCAAAAATGTCGAACACCATAAGCTCGACCTTGGAATCTCGAAATGTGATATACTCGAACGCTCAGAACAGCAAATTTTTTCCAAGGGGAAAAAATTCACTGTTCCGAGAATACACACGCACAGCACAAGCACACCAAAATACATAATCCACACATGCACACTTCACAGAATCCTACACTATACCGTACATACACTACTAGCTATCCACTTACCTTAACACAACCCTAACCCTAAGGTCCCTAACTAACACACACTCACCTTACCCACTCCCTAACCCTAAGGTCCCTAACTATCGCACATTCACCTTACCTGCTCCCTAACCCTAAGGTCCCTAACTATCGCACACTCACCTTACCCACTCTCTAACCCTAAGGTCCCTAACTATCTCACACTCACCTTACCTGCTCCCTATCCCTAAGGTCCGTAACAATCACACACTCACCTTACCTCGGTCTGTCATCTTCGTACCACAATCGAGGAAATAGCGAAGCCCCCAGAAACAGCCCACCGAATACTTTCCCTAGGACAATATTCGGTGTTCTGCAGCTTCACTATTTCAAGCATTTGCTGAATTGGGGTCGATATTATAACATTCAAAGTTTTAAGAATTCAATGTTATAATATAGACCTTTAAAAAAATGACATGATGATCTACAATGTTTTTATGTTTATATATATCTAACTATATATATATATATATATATATATATATATATGGTTCCTATATGTATTTGACCAAATATGCATTTGTTCGACAAATGCAGGGGTGTAATTTAAGGTTGACAGTATGAATGGCCAAATGGTGGATATGTCACTGATATGAAATGTTGATACAGATAAGTGTAGTTGGGGGTTGAGAGCATATGTGTGTGTGTTTGTGCTTGTGTGTGTGTATGTGAGTTAGGGTTAGGGTCAGGGATGAGTAAAGGATGGGTCTTTTGTGTTTGTGTGTGAGACTGAGCATTTTAGGGTAAGGGTTAGGTTAAGGGATAGATGAAGTGTTGTTTTTGTCTGTTAATGTTTGTATGTCTGAGTCTGTTTTCTGTAGTGGCAGTGACAGGAAATAGTTTTCCTCTCTTGATATTATTGTTTTCAATTATTTTGTTGGTGATTTACATTCGACATTAGGGCGGCTTGGTCATACACAATAGATCCACATGTGTGTGTATATATATATATATATATATATATATATATATATATATATATAGATATCTGTATCTATATATATCGATATATAGATATAGATAAATATATAGATATATATAGAAAGATATAGATATATATAGCTAGGGAGAGAGAGATGTAGATATAGATATAGATAAATAGCTATACATGCAATGAAAACTCCCACAGATGGTTCATTCCTTTTTGCCAGCTTTAAAGTAGATAACACATTACGTCAAAATCAGTGTTTTGTAAAACCACTAGAATAGTTTTTAGGTCTTTCTACATAAAGGAAGTGGTATAACATTGAAAGACAGAGAAGTGGCAATAGTTGTTTTAGTGGAAGCGCTTTAACAAATAGAATTGAAAAAAGGTTATGTGTTTGCCCAAAGGCATCTGACAGTCTCTAGGATTCATAGACAAGTGTACTAAATTTAAAGAATTCTGTAGTGTGCTGTGGCATGTAGCTGTGTAGGCATGAATCAGGCCTTGTGTGTGCTGGAATAGCAATGCATAGTAAATTAGATGACCCATAATAGAGTGACAAATGGCATTAGGCAGGCTGATTGATGGAGCTGTGCTATCAGTGTGCTTAACTGGAGTGGCTGTTGTCACAAGAAAAATGTCTAGGTTGTCCTCAAGGCTGTGCATGCTCATGTGTACAATGAAGTGCCTCATCACTATTACATGCGTGGTGGCAGGTAGGCCAACCCATTTAATCTTATAAATGGGGAGGAAGGGAGGAAATAACAACGTTAGGGAAGGGGAATTGCAAGCAGAAGAAAACACAGTACAGTAACCATAAGGGATGTGGAGCATAATTTATTTTTGAGAGAAATACTCACATTAAGAAGAGGAGGGCACATAGGAAAGACCATGATTAATGGATGTGGAACAGCTACAGTAGGGAAGGAAGGTTTTGGGGCACACAAACAAACAAACATAAAATGCAAACACAAACATACAGAGAAGGGGTGGGACAACACAGGATGAAGACTGACAGGCAGAAGTTGGACATAATAATGAGTAGGACTGGGCAACAAACAAGGTATGGGCAACACACAGATGAGTGATAGGTCAGGGTATATGGCTGATGCCACAATATTCCAGAGGCCAACCCACACAGATGTCAGTCACTTCTGTGGCTGATGTCCCACCGGGCCTCCGCTGAAAACAGGCTCTGTGGAACCTACTCGGACTTTCCCGGTCAACAAATGTTAAATAAATAAAATAAATAAAATAAATATGTACACTGTGCCTCGGGAGGACTGTTGGGGCCTGCTGGTTGTACCACTCAGTCAGCCATGTCAGGAGGTGCCTTAGGGTTATGAGGCAGGGATTAACTGCCAGTACACCTACAGGCACAAATGCCTGCAGATGACCACAGATGATATCGATGGGCTGATACCAGATGAGTGCCCCTGCTCCCCTCCAGAGTAAGGACCACAGAATCCACAGTCAACCTTTTATGTTGCTTTCATCAGAATGACCTTCATTCCCCTGCTGAGAGGAAAGCCTAGTGATGATGTCTGACACAGAGGTGTCAACCTGTGAACACTAATGTGACTGCCACTGCTTCTCTATACCCACTACAACTGAACCCGGTGAAGGAAGAGAAAACGAAGCATGAACTCATTAGTATATACATACGTGGCACATACTATTAAAGCTGTACAGTGTAGTAGTGAACATGACATGTGACCCCTACCCCAGCAGGGCAGGTAATCTTGTCTCCTACAGCATCCTTCCAGTCCTTAATCACTGTAACTCAAAGAAAGGGGAACTTAATACAGTGGAAAACATGATGGGGAATAAAGATACTTAAAGTTAAACTCTCCATGGCTGTCCCTAACCTCTGCTTTCACCTGGCAAGGCAGCATGGGATGCCACAGCAGGTCATTATAGTCATGTCAGTACTGCTCATTATAATGGTCATGCCAGTGGCTTCATTCACTGCCCTTGGCAAGCTTGTGCCAGACATCAACCTTGTACAGAGGTTCATCATATTATCCCTGAAAGTTCTAATGAAGAACAACAACATCTTGCTCCCATTGGGCATCACACAGGAGCCTTGCTGTTTCCAGCAGGCTTGAATTAGAGTGATAAAACACAGATTCACCATATTGTGAGAGACTGCACTAATAGAATCAGATGTGGAAATAGTCAAAATAGGCATACTGAAGGAAGACAAGACACCTGGCAATTTAACTCTATTCTGTGCTGAACACCTGTGGTTGATGGAAAGTGCTGTACGTGTATGTGTAGGAACACACCATACTGCCATGACATTATCACAGCAGGCTGCATAGGGTGTAACACCAGTGGCAACATGCACACAGGGTAGGGCATTTCACACAGATCATAATGGCCTGTATACACTTGCACACTCTGTAAATGCTGATTGCATTAATTATGTTATCTTGGAGATTTTTCCCTGGGCCTCCCCAATAAAATGGCATTTGTGCCTCAGTAAATAAATGTCAGAAATAAATAAGTACTATTGTAGGGGAAAAGGGTGTATAATGTGTTATAGAAATTCAATATGCTGATGCTAAAAGGAGTGTCATGGAAACAAGTCCATAGCTTCAGTTTGCACTACAATGGGGAGATATTACAGCACAGCAGTAGACAGGCAAGTAGGCATTTTGAGAGACAGCATGCAGTCATACTGGACATTCATACATAGTCATACTCACAAACTGACCCTCAGATGTACACATCTTGTCATGGGTCTATGAGAGAAACAGTGACCGGAAAAGTTCACTAGTCAGGCGTTACTGCAGGGTGTCAACACATATGGCACATACACCTTGGGCAAAGGTAAAACAGCCATCCTTTTTCAGTAGCAGTGTGTCAGGGAGTGGAACTGGACATCAGAGTTGTGGATGGCTAGAATAGATGTCTGCAATTATGTGCAGTTAAAGGGTACCTGACCACTGATATGCCTCAAGATCTAACTCCTTGAATGCCTCTACAGGCTGCATGCTTTTGTTCCTGCAGTTCTACATCATAAAAATCCACTATGTGCAGATGGAGAACCACACCTACACATGACTGTCATACTGGTCATTAACACTGTACATTCAATGGCAACCCACCATGGGACATTCCATCATGGTGCACACTCCTACAGTTCTATGTCATCCCTGCTAAAGACTGCAGCAAACCCAAAGACCACAAGCCACTACAGTACATATCACCAACATCTAAAGCACAGGAGTTCCACTCTTACTGAAATATGTTGTCTCTGATTCCCCACAACCTGCTAGCAGACTGTGTGGCTACCACATCCACCTCCCATGACCCGGGCACTGATGATAGCATTTCTGACAACTGTCACTGTGTCCCTGTGCATCTATGCAAATAACAATAACTGTGCCATGCTCAGCCCCAACCTATGTGGGTGAGGTAATGTCTGCTGTACATTGTGGCAAGTCCATGGACTGTATTGCATAACCTGTGTGTGATAATGCTTGCATCATTTTATTCTGTATTACTGGTGTTATGATTCACAGCAGTAGTCTAGATGGTGCTGTTTTGCTAGTCTATGCTGTATTGCACCAGTCTCTAAGTCACATAGGGGCACACTCTGGCTTGTTTCTCCTCTGACTGGCTGTCCTGCACCTTATCCTCAGCATGAACACATATGGTGGGCTCTGGTGGGATGTTTCCCTTCTGCTGAAACTGTTTCCACACAAACTTGTCATGGAACATGGTTCACACTGCAAATATCTGGCTGCAGGTCTCCATGAATTTTGCAGTTCCCCATCAGAAGCATCTGAGCTGCAAAAACATTCATTAAGCTGACTGAGAACATTTTCCACCACATTCTGTGTCACTGTATGTGCAATACTATATGTCATCTCAGCCATGGTCTAGGAGGTTGTGGATGGCGATCATCATCCATGGTTGCAGTGCATATCCAGCATATCCTGCACCACATGATGGTGACAGCATTATATTTGGCCTGCTACCTAACTGTATTTGCCTATATGTGCACCTACCCAGTAGATGACACTGTGGAAAGTCACTCCACATGAAACATTGGCAAAGATCAGACTTGTGCCAGATATGAGAATCATCATAACAGCCTAGGTTGTGAACGGACACATTATAGGTTATCCCCTGGGTATTGTAAAATACTTATCTGTTAAGAAGTTAAGCTCCGCTCTTCCTGTTGAAGTATCTGACATCCTGTGGACTAGGTGGAGCTATGGTGGTTATGAGTGCGCCATCAGTGGTTCCTATTACCTTCAGAAAATGGCCAATGTTGCATAATTTCTGCATACTGGTGGTTCTCTCCACTGAGGTCCTTGGGAGTCATGTATGCTACTCCACATGCTGCAGGATAATGTTGGGAAATATTGTTAAGTTATCCAAGGTTGATACCTTCAAAATTCCTAGACTGTTCCCTTATGTTGCTGAAAGGTCCCTGTAGCTAAGACGATTAAAACTACATCTGCCTTAGTGTCTACCAGAATGCATAGTCCATGCATCCTAATTGATTCTGCATGTGGGCAACACAAATTGATAAGCTTCTGTCCAGTACCCTATCCACCCAGAAGCATCCCACAATCAGCTGTTAAGCCAAATGGTGGTAATTTGGACACTGATGGCATCATCTACATTGCAGCAGACCAAAGTACATCACATCATAGGCACCTACCCTGACAGCAGCTATTAACATGCTAGTCTGCCTGTATGTGAGTAGTTCCTGGCATTCAGAATAGGTGATCACTGCAGCGCATTGTGCTGCATTATATATATTTCTGAATCACGCTGCCATGCTTGATGGCATCATTTGCATATTTTCTGTCTCTTGTTTCTATCTGGAACCTCATTTCCATATAATTATGCAATCATTTGCATAGACTACATACCACCCTATTTTTCCAGTAATGTGAGTGCACTACTTGCATCTTTGAATTCCCTTTTCCCTGTGTGTTATCTCTCTCTTCATGCTCTTTTGCACAACACAATGTGCTATCTCTGAATATTGGCCAATCTCAGGATTATCTGTCAAAGGATTATTGTTTGATGGACTAATGCATGAATGTGATTCAATGAAAATCACTTTGGGCAAACACAATTTCAAGCTTTTTTGCAGGGGAGAAACCCCCCTGCACACCCATGTTGGGGGGAAACCCTACATACCCTCTAATGTATATATACCAACTCCATTGTCGCACAACAGTGGAGAAAGTGCAACACCTCCCATTTGCTGAAAGTGGCTTTCAGACATTATATCATCACATTGTCTTTCGCCGAGGAATAATCCTTCGACTAGCATTCACATTACCAATCTGTTGTGTATGGTTAGTGCTAATTAAGTAACTAAACAAAGTGAATAAACACCAGTTTTGTATATGAGCTCATTGTGAATAAAATGTGTCTATTTTGTGGGTATATACTCTTGGAAGTTATTTTCACCAATTAAATGAACATGCTTGAGTTTAAAAAAAACATGTTATAAAGTGCTTTTACACAGTCAACCATAGTCCTTCAATTAATAATTTTCTTGCAGCAAATAAGAAAATTGCACAGATAAATACTTACAAGGTGCTATCATCTACCTGAAGATGAGTGAAACAACATGCAAAGATTGCAGTTACAGGATGTGTTTGCTTTTAAGAGACATTTGAATGAATACCTTTGTTGCAATTGTTGACTCTGTAGGAGGTTAAGAATAAGATAAAGGGTATGCATATGAGTAGAGCGATTACTGGAGGAAAAAGAGGTGATGGTAAAACTAGCGCATAACAGATGTATAGATGCAAGACCTCTGCATTGAGAACTAGTTGTTTTCTGTCATAAGCCAGGTGGTTTGGAAAAGTACAGAAGAATATTATTGCGCGCACTGTGTGTGTGGATGACATGTGATTGGTTATGGGAGTCAGTTACAGAAAAAAGGACTGGAGAACTGTGGATGTCAATGGCAGTAAACTGCAGATGCCAATGGCAGCAAATGGCAGATTGCAAGGGAGGGGGACAATATGCAAAATAATGCAGCTCTGAGTTTGCGTTTGCCTTCCACAGAAAATATTGTATCAAAGGGCTCTTGTGGAGATTTGTATCACATGAAAACGTTGAGGTGACAAACATGATACATATCTTAATATTTATTAAAACACAGAAGATATGGGCCAAAACCCTTCATCAGTCTGATGATGGGTTTATCTACTATACAGAACTGGGATTTGGCTTAGCACGAGCTTATTTGGTTTGGACTGTTTTTGGCTCCACTGTGCTATGCATGCTGCTGAGGGAGCCGTTACAGTTAATGGTTCGAGCACTATGTTGGAACTTGATAGTGGTGTGCCCATACTGGGAGGTTGGTGCACTGATAAGCTGACAACACAACAGAATCCTCTTTTGAACTTGGGTTTCTCTGTATCAAGAGGAAGGACTGAAGGGATTTCTGTGCCTTTAGCTATGGATAAAACGTTTGAGGATTTAGTCCGAGACCTTAATTTTAAGGCTTTAAGGTTGCAACGGTTACAATGGCAAGCCTACCATTTGGAGGCTTGCTTGGACTATGGTATTGTCCCGAGGGGCATGCGAGTCATGTGCATGCCTACTCAAGGGGACAGGTACCCTGAGTTACTAGCTAAATGGCAGGCCATTAATATATGTACGAGTTACCAGTACATGGAGTTACTGATAACTTTTTTCTCACCGGAGGTTGACGATTTGAAGCAAGAAGTATCCAGCATACAACAGAAGCTGATTAATGGGTTTCGTGAGCCGTATCACAAGTCCCGCCTGGAACAATTAAATCGTGTACTCATTGACAACGATGAGAAGTTAAGAGCTCTGAAGATGGGCAAGTTAAGGAGGGATCATGAGGATTTTTCGAGGGGTAATATCTTCGTGTGGCCGAAGAATACCCCTCGGACTTCTAACACTACATGGAGGGCACACAGACCCAGCAAAAGAGCAACGGCCGTCGAGGAGCGACATCATCAATTGACATCAAACACGGAGACGGCTTCTGTTACAGCAGCTCCTGCTGACGTTTTGGCAGGTGAGCCGGTTTCGGTTATGGAAGACTCCGTTGATAATAGGAGTGCTGTACAAGCTTCTACTGTGGTCAGTGCCGGTACTTCAGGAGATGCTGACACAGATTCGTCCAGGTCTGTGCAGTTTGCCGGCACAGACTGCAATGTGGGAGATATGACCAAGGGAGGGGCCCAGGTTGATTCTCCAGCTTTACCAAAGGATTTACAGAGCGGTTCCAGTATTTGCATTAACACAATGCCCACTCCTGGAGGCATGGGAGCACGCCCGAAGGTCTCATTGGGACAGAGCCATTTTTTGGGCATGTTGCCCACGAATATGAAGAAGAAAGGTCCGTGGAAACGGTCACGGAGCGACGACAGAGACTCGGTGAACAAGAGGAGGACTTTGGACTGGGTCTGATGAAGGGTTTTGGCCCGAAAGCGCTACCTCTGATATCTTCTGTGTTTTAATAAATATTTTATACTTATTTGTACAGCAGCAGTTCCCAGTGACATTTTTTCTTTGCTGATTTATCTACTATACAGAACTGGGATTTGGCTTAGCACGAGCTTATTTGGTTTATGATACATATCTTCTATTTATACTAAGAGGGATTTCATCCTCTGGGACATCCTTTAATTGGTTATTCCTATGGAGATTCCCTGTAATGTGTTTTAAATTCTCTAAAATACAAAGATGTACTTTAAGCATAGACTCTCTAACACAGCAAAGGGGAGAACAGGAATGAAACAATGCATAGACCACTAGATTGGAGTTACAGTCATGGTGGTCTACTACAGTGAACTGCTTTCCATTTATGATCACCTCAATACCATGGATAATAAGAGGACAAGTAAAACAACCATCATATGGGGATGTGCCTCCTGGGGACTCAACTACTGCAGACTTTAATGTGGTACTAACTGAATCTTCAAATGATGATCTCCTGTTTCTAAATATCTAACACTAACCTGGCAACCCCAGACAATCAAACACTGATGTAGTGTTTCTAACTATCTAGTGTTAATCAGATAAGCAAATTATAATTTAATGTTCCCAAATATTTAGTGCCAGTGAGACAATTAAGTGATGATCTAGTGTTACTAAATGTTTAGCACTAAATTGATCATTAATCAACAATCTAGTATTTGTACATGTTGAGCACTAACTAGACAATCAAATAATGACCTAGTGCTCTTCAAAGAAACCCTAAGTCTGTCTGAGTGATTTCTTTCAGAGCGTCACCTGGAATAAGACTCAGTCAGTATAATTTAAGCAACACAGCTCATTACCAAACATTTGTCTGCAACTGCCACATCGTAGGCAAAGTGAATCTTGAGGCAATTACAGACTGTGAGTGGTTATCATTAGAAGCTGTCTGTTTTAACCTCCACTTTACCTCCACTGCAATTTCCTGAAATATGTTATCTGTATTATAAAGCCTCTTTTAATATTATAAAACTGTTAGTAAGTGAGGAAATGAAAGTAGGGTGATGTGGATGATGATATGTAGCATGAAAGAAGGTATTTCCCGCTGTCTCCATCCTGGCCACAGTGGACCATGTGGGCCTAATTTTCCATTTACTCCTTTCAAGAGGCACATCCAAGTACTTCATTCAAACAGATGTTACCTAACAGACATTAATCTCAGCTAATGCCATGTCATTCAAAAATTGCCTACATTATTCTGCATTTGCTTTAAGAATAACAAACAAATCATCTATATATTCTACACAGAATTTTATTTAATTAAAAAATCACAAACATAAAAATGTTCTAGCTTTAAGACAATCCATGAATAATGTCAAATATCCAGAAATGAGTATTGCCCTATAGCTGTGTAGATTAAAATTAGAGTCAAATTAAAAATAGTTATTTTTTCAGCACCATCGCTGTAAGATAAGGAGCCATCTACATATAAGGCCTTCAGACAAGAAATGAGATACTGCTTCAACCCCCCCCTGTTATTATCACTAGATGGATAAACGGAATCCATTTCAGCTACAAAATTATATTGTGCATTCCAATGATATGTACCCAGTGTCTCAGTAATGGAAAGGGAATCCACTAAATAGAAATACTAAATATTCACAAAATCTTTCAACAAAAAGTCAATTAAACTCTCCGTGCATTCATTGTAAGTTTACATTTCTGAAACAATTAGTCTGACAGATAAAGAGATGAGATAGGTTTGTAATTTAAGGAAAATATAAAAAAGGGGACACTGGGATCCAAAAAAAAAAAAAGCAGCCATTTTGACTTATCCAGTATGATGGTATGATCAAATCCTGATTATAGAAGTACACCCAATTCCACCTTCATTATTTTCATCCATCAATGCATTAAAACACATTGACATATGTTTCTGTTTAGGAAAGAATCATGCTATTCCTCCTGTCTGCAAGCGTTATGAGTACGTCATCACTTTACTTTAAATGTTTCAGTACTTGCATTCTTATCTAGTTAAGGTATATTTAGCAAACGTTTTTCCTATAATTTCGAAAACAAACCTTTTCTTGTAAGTTCAAAAACCTCTTGTAATACAGAGACACAAATGCTGGTATGAAGGCATTGTTGAAGTGGCAAAGATAGGCATAAAGTAGGATTTTTGTATTTATTTACACAAAAAAAGCCTCATAATATCCTATAATATGCTCCTACAGGTGAGAAGGCAGTCAATACAAAGACTAAGTCAACAGTGAAACAGATAAATCTAAGTCAGTCAATATGTTTCTACATTTCTGGATCCTGAATAAATGCATGTTGTTGTTTAATCATTGTTTTATAAAGAAAATAGTCCCTAATGTACAGCCTGCCAAATAATTTAAGTAAACAGAATAAAAAATAAATTGCAGTATCTGTAGGATTACCGGCACTTTATTAACAAGACAATGACTTCAGTTAGCGATTTTGTCTCCCTTCACTCTTAGAGACTTCTTCAGACTAAAATTCATTGTTTATTACATACATTAAATACTCATTCTTGGGATACATCACCCAACAACATCCTATCTAAGTTAAGAAGCATAGTCACATTATAAAATAGGCTAAATTAAAGAAAAAGCCTAGTCACATGATAAAATAGGCTAAATTAAAGAGAAATAAAACTTCTACAAAAATTCTAAAAATGTCGGTGTTTTAACCCTTTTCATTTTAAGTACATAACACATTCTTCTCTATTATTGAGATCAGGGAAAAACATGCATTTAATTTAACTTGCCACAGTACTCTAGCCATCCCAGTTCTTCCACTATGTTACTAATATTCGTGGTGTTACTCAATGCTTCTAATACTAAACATTTAAAGTTAACTTTGCATTTACTTTCTTTATAGTGTTTACACATTTCAGAGTAAACTAAATAGAAAAATACAAGTCGAAGGTAAAAAAGGAATGAATAAGTGCAACTATTTGTATACTGACTCTAATGAAACTGAAGTGGGAAACTAAGTAGTCAGAATACCAGCAAGTTTTTCATTTAAGAGTAACAATATAGTTTATCTATTAATGTGCATGGATTGCTATGCTTTTTTATGTGGGAAGAACTACCAGGGAGCTCAACAGAAGAATTTATGAGCATAAGTATGCTATTGCCAATGAAGATGAAAAGAATGCTATGTGTAAACACTATAAATATAGTAAATGCAAAGTAAACTTTAAATGTTTAGTATTAGAAGCATTGAGTAACACCAATAATATTATTAACATAGAGGAAGAACTGGGATGGCTGGAGTACTGTTGGCAAGTTAAATTAAATGCATGATTTTGCCCTGGTCTCAACAATAGAGAGGAATTTATGTACTTAAAAAGAAAAGGGTTAAAACACTGACTTTTTTAGAATTTTTGTAGAAGTTTTATTTCTCTTTAATTTAGCCTATTTTATCATGTGATTAGGCTTTTTCTTTAATTTAGCCTCTTTTATCATGTGACTAGGCTTCTTAACTTAGATGGGATGTTGTTGGGTGATGTATTCCAAGAATGGGTATTTAATGTATGTAATGAACAATGAATTTTAGTCTGAAGAAGTCTCTGAGAGTGAATGGAGGTGCAAGCGCTAACTGAAGTCATTGTCTTGTTAATAAAGTGCCAGTAATCCTACAGCTACTGCAATTTATTTTTTATTCTGTTTTCTGCCAGTTATTTGCTTTTGCTGTGCTGCTTTTTGCTAAGTAATTTAAGTAAATCAGTTCTACCCTTTATTATATCAATGCATGAAGTAGGTACACATTTCAGTGTTTTTGAAAGTAAGAAGTCTGTGCCTCTTGAAAGTAGAGTGCTAAAGGACTCATCATGTTTCTCATAGAATCCTGTCTGTCACTAAGTGCCCTTAGTTGCTCTCATTCAGCTTCCCTCCCCTCGTCCTTTGTGGAATAAAGGGGAACAGATCACTCAACATTTCTTATAATTACCTAGACAGCAAAAACATTCCTTATAGTATTAGGTTGATAATATTGGTTAGAAAGACTGTGTTTCTTACAAAGAAGATGCCACCAAATGGTAAGTAGATAAAAGAAATTAAAAATGATGTGTTGAAGCCATGCATCATCTCGTGTTATAGGAGTGTACCAGCCTATAATAATTCTGGTCTGTCCAAGCAAGGCAGTTGCCACTGTAACATCTCTGAAGCTGTGGTGTAATTTTGAGTTACTTATTTGCTAAATATATTTTTCAAAGGAATCCATATACATATAAACAGAGGACAAATGCTGATTAAAAGATTTTTGGGACAATGATTCTGCTAATGTCTGTTGTAATTATTTAGTGTCTCTCATTCCTTCAGAGTACTGTCTTAAATCATATTCTGTTATAGTGGAAACCCACTTTGTGTTATATTTAGCTGCTACTAGTTTCTAATTTTACTTGAAAAGGCTTCCTGTTCTACTGGAAACACGAACAATGGGATCTTTAAAACACAGATCTCTCTAGAACAAGCAATCAGATTTATATACTTTTGCAATATTTTTATCTTATAAAAAAGTTTAAGTATTTGTCACCTTTTATTTTTAATTCACACAATAAAGATGAAGAACTGTTATAAAATTGGTTAGCTGACCTTGTTCAGCTTCAGAATGTCTGTGACAATCTTTCCTGGGTGAGGTAAATGGGTAGAGGTGGTGGGCCAAAAATATTCCACAGGGATCTGTTGCAGTGTATGAGTGTTAGTGTTGTAGTATCAACATACAGGAATGTATGGGAGTATGATTTGGACTTATGTGTGGGATGCCTAGAAAGATACGGATGGCAGAAGGATAGGGAAACAAGCCACTGTGTCTTATCAAATGTGGAAGGATGTCAGCATAGTGCTCTTAAAGGGGATTGCATTGTTTCCAAGGAAGGAGCTTTTTTGTGGGTCAGCAAAGTTGTATTCATTTATTATGGTTGGGCAGTAAAGATAATTATTTTTTATGTCAGATTCAGGGTACTTCTGCATTGTGAATGAATAAATACTATAAGAATCAGAACTGTTTTCCTGCTGAAGTGTAAAATCTGCTCTCATCAATGTGTAGTAGCTGTTACTGTATAACAACTTTTGTTATATTAAAAATAAAAAAATCCCAGCCACAGGAAATAAGCAAAAACATGTTTATTAAAATGACAGACTTAGCGCTTTTACCTTAAACATAAAAGGCTTCTTCAGAGTCACTCACAATACATACAGCACCCTCCTTAAATAACACCATAGTAAATTATACCACCAATCAAATGCTTCTTACTTTCTTTTAAAGATATACAACATAAATTTAAAGTAATCTAATATAAACTATACATTATTTAGATATATATAAAATGATAGCACTAGTCTAAAATTCAGTCAGCAGTAAAATTTTTTTAAAGTTATATTTTTTTATGCTAACTTGTTTCACTTGCAATTGTGCAAAAAACAGCAACTTGCTTTTTCTTATATAACCAAAACCCTTTGTTTTAATATTGGTATCAGGGAAACAGCACCATTGAATCCTGGTGCCACTGTAGCATTCAATCTAAGTTGCCATTTTACCTCTCTTGCCTCAACCTCCAGTTCTCATCACACTCATTTTCTGTCTGCAAAACTCTATCAATCACAAAAAAATATTTTTTTTAAGTTCAGCACATGTAGTACTGTGAAGATAGAGAGCATTGTGCACATCTTTGTTTTTGATGGCTCTAAAGTACTCACTTATTCTATCCCTGAGTCTACGTGTAGTTTTACCTATATAAAATCCAGGGCAGGAGGTGCAAGTTGCTAGGTAAACCACATTAGGAAAATTACAATTGCATTTGCCAGGACATTTTAAAGCTAGATGTGAACTAACTACTGATACATACGGGTCATCATTAATGAACTTGCAGAACCTACAAGCCCCACATTTGAACATTAATGACCTATACTGCTTTGATTTATTTTTGTTTCTGTGCTCTTCCAAAATGTTTTTAATGTTTCTACCCCTGCTGTAAGCTATCAGGGGTTTGTATCCAAGATTTTCTTTGGTTTCTTGTTCAAGACATATCTACCAACTTTTATTAATGATATTAACTATAGTCGGGGTCAAGTTATTGTGGCACAAAACAATGGAGTACCCTTCCCTAGTTTTCTGAGTAACTTGTGGTGGACCTCCACCCATTTGAAGAATGTGTTTGATAGAATTTTGTAGACAGAAAATGAGGGTGATGAGAACTGGAGGTTGAGGCAAGAGAGGTAAAATGGCAACTTAGATTGAATGCTACAGTGGCACCAGGACTCAGTGATGCTGTTTCCCTGATACCAATATTAAAACAAAGGGTTTTGGTTATATAAGAAAAAGCAAGTTGCTGTTATTTTCTCAATTGCAAGTGAAACAAGTTAGCATAAAAAATATAACTTTAAAAATTTTTTTACTGCTGACTGAATTTTAGACTAATGCTATAATTTTATATATATTTCAGTAATGTATAGCTATATTAGATTACTTTAAATTTATGTTTTCTATCTTTAAAAGAAAGTAGGAAGCATTTGATTGGTGGTATAATTTATTATGATGTTATTTCAGAAGGGTGCTGTATGTATTCTGAAGAAACCTTTTATGTTTAAGGTGAAAGTGCTAAGTCTGTCGTTTTAATAAACAAGTTTTCGCTTACTTCCTGTGGCTGAGAATTTTTTATTTTTATTTTAAGTCAGTGTGTCTGTTGGCACTATTTGTTTTTATTTCTAGTTATTATCCTGCCCTGTGAGTGAATGGATCCTTATACTTGGTCTTTGAAATGGAAGCAACCTTGGGGAAACTGATTACATCTGTGCAGAAGTTGTCTGCACTGTTAACAAAGGATCGAGTGAGGGAAGATGGAGAGACTTCCTTAATCAGTCCTCAAGCTGAACTATTTACCCTTCATACACTGATATTAACAGAGAATGGAAATGTTGCTATGGCTGTGAAAAGGAATGCATTGGGCAGAACAGATATCTCGAGCTGATTGGCTGCACCGGAAGTAGACTTTGGAGAAGTAGTAGGTAAGAAAGCGAATATGCCGAACTTGAAAATGCAAATAGTTAACTTTGAGAAGCTATGTAAAAAGCAGTTGGATAACGCTTTCTTAAAGAAATCTTTTTCATTTAAGTAAGTCCCGAAAGGGCTGAGACTATGGAAACTCCCTATGGGGATAGAGACAGGGACAATGGCTTACAGAGAACTAATTGTGATTTTTGACAAAGCCAGATTAGAGATGCTTGACATCTTCATTAAGAACAACGAAAGTAAGTTGTCTGTTTTACAAACCGAAATTACAACATTAAACCAAAGCATAGTGAATGATTTGTTATTTGAACAATATAATCACAAATACTTTAAGGTTTTACATGATGTGCAGGTATTTGTTAAAGACAATTTAAATACCAAACAGCTTAAACTAGCTAGAGACACAGATGATTATCAAAATAATCAAGCTTATCCTGCTGATGGTATAGCTAGAGTTACTAATAAAGCTGGACAATATAGTGAGAAGGGAAATGATTATACTATGCAAAATTATTCAAGAAATGAGGGTGATGCTTTTTGTGAAGAATGTGATGATGAGGAAGTTTTTTTAGAACAAGACTTCAACCCAGGAGATCAGGATGCTTGAAAAATCAAGCAAACAGGAACTCCAGGAACAAACAGAACCACCCTTACAACAGGAGGAAAAGGGGTGGGGGAGAAGGAGATGGAATTAATACCTTTTGACATTGGACAATATGATATGGAAGGACACAACATTGTAAATGATATGGCTGATTTGTATAATGATTGTAATGACTCTGAGACCAGTGGTGTAACAAACTGTGATGGTGTGTTAGAATGTGACATTATCAAAAAGCAAGGTTTCATGATTTACAATTTTAGTGATTCAAAAGTGGATGAAACGTACTTTGATTTATTGAAAAAGGGTCTCTCCTTTGTTCCTGAGTTTAAGTCTGACATAGTTGATAATTTAATCAATTTGAAATATAAGTGAGACAGCTTAATTTGAGACTGTTCTTTCAGGGGCATCCTACTTCGAACAAGGAGGGGGGACCCAGGAATTTGAGAAGGAAAAGTGTATTTACCCCTCCCAATAATTATGAAACAGCATTATTTGAAAAAAATGTGTGAAAACGAGATAAGGAAGGTGACAGTGAAATGGGACAGACAAGGACATTTATCAGAAGAAGAAAAGGAAGTTCTCACAGCCCTAGCTAGAGACTATATAACCTCCGGATTATGAAACTGGATAAAGGTGGTGGTGGTGGGGGGGTTAGTCATTATGCCTCAAATAGAATATGTCTCAAAAATGTTTGAGATACTTAATGACCCTACCACCTATTACAGGGTTTCTAGAAATTAAGTTAACTGGGCTTATATGAGAATTGTTTTTTCTTGTCTGATGCATTTTTTCAAGGTGTGGTTGACCAGAATGACTTGAAATTTCTTACAGTGGAAAAACCAATAACTTACAAAATTTTCAGCATCCCTAATGTCCACAAAAATCCACAAAATCTATCCTTTAGACCCATAGTATCAGCAAAGGGGTCAAAAACTGAACCTTTGGCAGCATGGGTGCATTGCAGGGCCATTGGTCAGGGATCCCGAACATATAGTTAAGGATGCCTGGCATTGTCTTGAAAGACTGAAATCAAACAGGGAATTAGGTTATTAATTTTTGGCAATAGATGCCATAAACCTTTTCTCTGTTATTCCACATGAGGGTGGACTTGGGATGTTTCAGGAGAGTCTATTGAAAAGTGACAACATTGACAAGACCAAAGTTAATTTTTTGATGGAAATTATGGAAATTGTTCTGAGAAACAATTTCCTTATCTTTGAGGGGGAGTTATTTCACCAGATATCAGGAGTGGCTATGGGGGCAAAATGCACCCCTGTATTTGCTAACCTGGTATTATTTGAATTGGAGAGAAAATACATTTTTGACAACCCTATTATGGAGAAGATTAAATCTTACAACTGATTATTGGATGACATCTCAATTTTATGGCAAGGTGCTGAAAGGGAAGCCATTGAATTTGTTGAGAATTTGAATTCCACAACTTCATTTTTGAAGTTTACGAGTAGATGGAATCCCAAAGAAATTGATTTTTTTGGATAAACATCTTTGGGTTAACGAAGAGGATGACAAGCTTCAAAATACTATCTTTAGAAAAGAAACCTTTTCTAATACACTACTTCGTTATAACAGCTGTCATCCCCAGCATCAAAGAAGTATAATAAAGGGAAAGATGGCGAGATATTCCCGGCTCCTTAGTGACAAGAGAACCATTAACAACAAATTATGCACTCTGATAGGTTTGTTCTTGAAGAGGGGGGTACCTACCAAAGGTCTTGATGAAAGTGAAACGTGAAATAATTGAAATAAGCCATGTATTATATCAACCAATTCTTCAAATGGATGGAGGTCCACCACAAGTTACTCAGAAAACTAGGAAAGCGGACTTTGATTTGTGTTACAATAACTTGACCCCACTATAGTTAATATCATTAATAAAAGTAGGTAGATATGTCTTGAACAAGAAACCGAATAAAAATTTGGATACAAACCCCTGATAGCTTACAGCAGGGGTAGAAACATTAAAAACATTTTGGAAGGGCAAAGAAAGAAAAATAAATCAAAGCAGTATAGGTCATTAATGTTCAAATGTGGGGCTTGTAGGTTCTGCAAGTTCATTAATGATGACCCGTGTGTATCAGTAGTTAGTTCACATCTAGCTTTAAAATGTCCTGGCAAATGCAATTGCAATTCTCCTAATGTGGTTTACCTAGCAACTTGCACCTCCTGCCCTGGATTTTATGTAGGTAAAACTACATGTAGGCTCAGGGACAGAATAAGTGAGCACTTTAGAGCCATCAAAAACAAAGACATGCACAATGCTCTCCATCTTCACAGTACTACATTTGCTGAACTTAAAAAAAATATATTTTTTTTGTGATTGATAAGAGTTTTGCAGACAGAAAATGAAGGTGATGAGAACTGGGGGTTGATGCAAGAGAGATAAAATGGCAACTTAGATTGAATGCTACAGTAGCACCAGGACTCAATGATGCTGTTTCCCTGATACCAATATTAAAACAAAGGGTTTGGTTATTTAAGAAAAAGCAAGTTGCTGGTTTTTGCTCAATTGCAAGTGAAACAAGTTAGCATAAAAATATAACTTTAAAAAATTCTTACTGCTGACTGAATTTTAGACTAATGTTATCATTTTATATATATTTAAATAATGTCTAGTTATATTAGATTACTTTAAATGTATGTTGTATATCTTTAAAAGAAAGTAGGAAGCATTTGATTGGTGGTATAATTTATTATGGTGTTATTTAAGAAGGGTGCTGTATATATTGTGAATGACTCTGAAGAAGCTTTTTTAATTTTAAGGTGAAAGCACTAAGTCTGTTGTTTTAATAAACAAGTTTTTGCTTACTTCCTGTGGCTGGGATTTTTTTATTTTTAGTCAGTGTGTCTGTTGGCACTATTCGTTTTTATTTCTAACTTTTGTTATATAGTCAGCTGGTTACATGCCACTGCTGTCTGTCAGCTTGTAACCTGTTTAAAATGTTAATGAAAGCATTTAGGGAAAAAAATCTTTCAAGGAAACAAAACAAACAAACAAACAAATAATAATAATAATAATATGGTGGGAACTCACCTATATAATAAATTCACATTCACGTTAGAGAACACAAAAAGCTTCAGCAATCAGATTAAAGAGAAATGCTAAAAGAAAAAAAAATGAAACCCCCTTTGTTTCAAATGAGGTTTTCAGTTTCCACTAATTATAAGGTAAGATGCTACAAAGTACAGCAGTACAAATATGACTGAATAAGCAAAATGGAAGCCATAAAACAGCTGACCAATAGTGAGGCTAATAGGTGTTGAGCTCAGTGAGATTTCATATTACCAGATAAAAAATGCATTTCTAAAAGATCATGGAAGTGGCATAGACTATGTTATTATATTTATCTAAAATATTCTTGGTTTGTCTTTGCCATTGGTATGCTGGATTTGTAGCTTGCACCTTCTTGTTTGTTGACTCAACAATTTTGGAAAGCTAGCATTAACAGGATTTTGCAAAATTAAGTAGGTCTCATATGGACGACCGATGCCAGTCTGAAACCCCACAGTCAGAGTGTACTGTGCAAGGTTACAAAAGACATTCACAATGCTCAGTGTTCAGTGTTAAAAATTCAAATTCTGGGCCTACTCAGGCCATGAGTTTGCTATGAGATAATTGTGAAACAAATATGTGGTCCTTATACCGAATATCTTGGAACATTTTGAAGAGTTCCAAATTCTTAGTATATTATATATATATATATATATATATATATATATATATATATATATATATATATATATATACATACATATGTGTGTGTGTGTGTGGGTAAGGAGTTCTACACTCTCCAAGTTTCATGGTGGAAAAAAGATCTCTTGGCTGGTATTCTAGACTGTGGTAACTTAAATAAATGACTGTTCCTTATAGAAGCATTGTGATTAATAACAGAAATGCCCAGAATAACAGCTAAGATTTTATTTTGAAGCATTTGAAAACCATAATTAGATCGTTATGTCCGCGTCTCCTACTGTACCCCAGCTGACTAAGCCATGCTACCTTTATCGCAAATGTCTTCTATAGTATTCATATAAATTTCTTCAGCTGTGATAGATTAAGAAAACAGAAGTATCCACTATATTCTATAACAGCAGAACAGCAGAGGTAAGTAACACAATATAGACTCTCTCATCCCTACTGGTAACACCCTGCAAGATGTTGCTGATTAAACCATAACATCTTCTTGTAGATGCTTTAATATGCTCATCAGATTTTAAATGCCATGCCCCAAATGTGTAGCTGCAGTTAGTATTTGATTGTCTAAGACATAAGGTTAAACAAAATTATAGCTACCATAGTGCATCACTGTGAATTTTTTAACATTGAATCCTATATCCTTAGATGCTGACTACTGAAATATAGTGTTAAGATAACCTTGAAGAATGTGTTATTTGATTAAATTGGTGACTGCACATCCAACTTTGGTATCCACAGACTTGCTGAGCCAGATATTCTTAATGGATGGGAAATCAGAGATTAATAGTCCAAAAAGCATAGGGCCCAATACAGACCCCAGTGGGACTCCTTACCTAATGCCTTATAGTCACAAAAATAGTTCTTGAACTTAACTGTATACTTCCTATTCTTCAACCAGTTTGCCACCTACCTACTTATATAGTGATTACTTTTTTGCTTTTGTATTTTAAATATAGCATCATAAAGTGCAAAATTGAATGCTTGACAAAATCCAGGTAAACTACATCAGCTACAATATAAAAAACAAAACGTTGGAATGAGCTGTGAGATAAATCGGCAGTTGTGATCCTTTTTGTTTGTGTATTTTGGTTACATGAGCTGCAAACCTATAGTCCAGGAAGCTGGTAATATATTCTTAAAAACTAATTAAATTAGTAAACAAGAGTGCCGAGGAAGAGAATATATCTAAGTAATGCTGAAATGGGTGTCGAAATGAACAACAAAGAGCACACTCAAAGCATTTTCCCAAGATAAAAATTAAAGCCATCAGTGATAAAACAAGCTTCACACAAGTATAGGGATAACTATAGCTTATTTCCAGATACCTTATACATTGTTTGCTTCCGAAGAACTTTGAAACAGGTCCAATAGATAGGAAGTCAAACTGTCTACTATACCATTCAAAAATAACCCGTTTAAGTCATATGGATCTGCATCTGAGTTTCACGCACACACACACTCTCACACACACACACACACACACACACACACACACACACACACACACACACACACACACACACATACACACACACACACACACACAGACATACACATTCTCGCTTCCCTACCTAACTCCCATATTACAATAATCCAGGTAGAGGTAGACATGCACATTCATTTGACTCTGTTCTTGTTCTTATGAATAAACAAATACTTCCACACACATGCACACACAAAAACACAGTCTCCAACCCATATATCCACTGAACATAACTGCATAAGTAAGTAAATAGGTGACTGTCATCTTTTGATGATGTTAATTTTTTTTTGACAAGCATGGTAATTTACTATCAGTCAGCAGATGCATGTGCTAATCAGACAGCCTCAGATTATGCTAAGTACTTCATGGTGGGCTAGGCATGTGTCAGAATATGTCAGGAATAGATATGTAATTCATTAGCATAGTATGTGAATGAATCACATCATGTCTTGGAGTAGCAAGGGATGTCTTCAGCTGCATTCAGGATATAGAACCATCATTATCTTCATTAAACCCCCATACCTCTATTCTACCATTTGGGGATGCCTCACCAAAAGGATTGAGGTAGCATAAATATTGAGACACAGCTCCTCTATACCACTTCCATGATCTCTTGGAATCCAAACATAAATATTTATAAACTGACTCTTAGATACACTATTTTTATATATGATGGGAGCCATCTGCGATATTGAAATGTAATTATTCTCTTCAGGTTTTCTCTAAATAGCAGTTTATGGCTGCAAAGGCTGAAAGAGTTAACATGTTTCAGTGCTGAAAGAGTTAAAATGTTTGGTATAATTGTTTAATTAATTGATTAATGTGTATATAAAAGAACACTGAAAATGTTAGAGTGTGTCCCATTGAAGGCGAACAGCTGAGGTACCAGGACGGATTGAATAAATGGATTAAAGCCACTTCTGTGTCTTCCTTTGAAATTTTGTGGTGTTTTCTGAAGAAGTTTCGAGGTTTGGCTTTCATAGTTGTTTATTGTTTCTGATATGGCTGAAAAGGGTCTGTGGTCAGTCAACCTAACCAAATAAACAAATGGACATGTAGATAAATAGAAAGGCAGATAAATAAACATTTAGATGATAGATACATAGACTGTTTGAAATCTGAATGGATTGAAATTCAAAATATGTCTACATTTTTCTTAACTTGTCACAGAATACCACCTTCTAAATCGATGTTTCCAAGGTGTCTGAAATCATTTTAATGATGGAGGCTGCAGACAGAGGTACACAGCAGTTGAGCAAGTATGAAGCACAGGTTGAAGCTGTTTATAAAGCTGAGATACAAGCAAATCCTGCAATGATATTATGTTTTACTAGCAATGGATTAGTATGAATCATGAGCTACAAATCTGCAAATATAAATGTGTTAAATATCATGGTGTCACAGTTGCAGAAAAAATGTGAATATGAAATTAACATGTTGCAATAAAGTACATTTATAAGTTGAGTATAAAAATAATTGTCTCACTTAAATCAGGAGTTCATGGAATAAACTATCTGGTCTCTATATTAATTAACAAATCTTTAAAAGAATTTTATGTTTCAAAATATGGAAAACCTTTTGCATTATACCAATACATAAAGGAATTTGCTCCACTGAACTTTCAAACCATTAACCTAGTAAAATACTTCCTCCACTCTAAAATACTAGGAGGATGTAACTATAGTCAAACCCTAAACTTTCTGCTAGAAAAACATTTACTTTCCCCTTTGCAATGTGGTTGCTGACCTTATCACAGCACTCATTCTGCCCTACTACACTTTCTAGACCCAGTCAATCAAAACAGAAATGTAAGCAACCCTGTCTCCATTCTATTTCTGAACTTCTCAAAGGCATTTGACAGTGTATCTCTCTGCTTTCTCCTCATCAAGCTCTCACAACTAGGACTAAGCAACACCACCACTGAGTGTTTTTTCTAGTCACCTCACCAAGCCTAGACAACCTGTTGAATGGCATGAGTCCTACTCTACTCACCAACCAGTACAAGCAGGATTACAACAGGGGTCAGTTCAAGGACCCCTCTTGTTTAGTGTATTCCTAAATGACATGTCATACAATATGCTGGTGATTCAACTCGCTCCAATCAGCCAAGACTTCTTTTCCGCTATCATGACCTGGCTACAACAATCCCAACTACTATGAAGCAACTCCAACAAAAATCAATAAATAAATAAATTAATTAATTAATCACATTTACCTCTCATAACCTTCCACCAGCTAATACTGCACTAAATATGGTCTCATCTAACAACACCAAAACAGAAAAAGTCACACATACTACATTACTGGGCACTGTCATAGATGACAAACTTAAATCTGACAAGCACATCAGTGCTGTTGTCCAAAAACAAAACACAAATTAGGGCTACTTTACAAAGCCAGGTTATTGCTCACACTGATTACAGCAGGAAGGTAACTGCAGCCTCCTCCTTATTTCCTTGCTTGCTGCATGTATCTACAATTATCACTAATCTTCAGACTACACTATTGAGCATGCTTTAGCAGTGTTATCATCAAATAAGTAAATTTGCATTCAACCATCCAAATCAAACCCATCATTGCATTCCCTTGCATAACCTGAAATGGCTAAAACATGTCATATACACAGCTCATCATGGCTCATAAAATTCTATATCATCCCTCAAACATACCAGCCATGACCAATACAATAAAATGGTACAAAACCAAAAAGAACCTTTGATCAAAGGACCGACATCTCATTGGATCCTAAAAAGCTAGCTACTCACATGGGACTCCTTTTACTCAGTAAGCACTTTCCGTCCAACTTCAGCTTCATCAAAATCATACTAGAATTTCCATAGGTTCTGAATTTCCAGACTGAAGATACCCAGATACTCATAATTTCCTACTCTTACCTATTAAACCATTTCTTCCCAACTGGGAACTTATCTTACTGAAGTGAGGTTATTGCTATTGTCTCATGAAAAAAAGAGCACTTCTGTTCTTGTATTAACTTACAAATCAGAATGATTATGAATGCAAATCATATTACTTTATTAGCTTCCAAATGTTGATACTGCTTGCTGCTTAGCGATACTATTACATTTATACTGATAATTTCCTGCTTCAGTAATGTTCTGTAATATGCACCAATATTATCCCTTAAAACTTACTGCTCTTATCTTTGTGTGATATTTCCTGTTTATTCAATTTTAATGAATTTCACTATTTTTTTACATATTTCTTTAGAGCTTTCTTAACTTTTGCTATACTGTCAATCTACTATTTCTTGATCTTTTCTCCCTGAGCCTCTGCTGAAAATTGGCCTTGTATTCAGTCAGCCTTTCTCAATAAATAAAAGCAAATATATTATTTTACATTTTATTGACTGCATTAGTCTGAGCAGTCTTACAGCCTATTTTCACGATAGACTTCAGATGGTATTCATGATGACTGGGGAAATTTGGCCAGGACATTGAGGAAGTTCCCTTATTCTGGGTAGCCAGACAGTGTGATTTTAGAGGAACAGATTGAAAACACTGTAATATCTGGTGTAGAAATAACTACATTAAAAGGAGATGGTTTGTTGGTCTGCTAAAATGACGGAATAATCAGGTAAGGAAACTACAGAATGTAAAGGCAGGAAGAAATTAATGGGGAATGTTGAGCTTATTGAAGAATCGCATTTTCTGAAGGTCCAGTCCATATCTTTTCATTGCTGGATGCATTGCACATGATGGAAGGGATGTAACTTTCCACTGAGGCTGATGAACCAGGAAACAGAATTGAACAACTTGAAAGTAGAGCAGCCTTTGGCCAACACAGAGATGACAGATGGTGGGGAACTGTTAATATGTCTGAAAGCTGTTCAGCAGCTATTGCCTCAGAGAACACAGTTACTAAGAGTATGTAGCTGCAACAACAATATGCTTTGGTAAGAATTTTGACAAAAAACATACTTTTTGTTAGATATGAACACTGGCACACTATGATTCACCCTCTATGTTTTTACAGCTCTTCAGTCTGTTCCATAATACAGTTAGCAATGGAAGAGTTTGTTGACAGGACTTTCGAAATGTTTGATGTAGTATCTAGAGTTGTGACTGTGTTGAGGAAAGAAAAATCAGGCACCTTAGAGCTGATATGTATTACAGAAATTACATTTTCAGACTTTTTTTCTCTAGCTTAGAGATGTGCCAGAACAAGTGGACATAGAATGTTACTTGCATTATAAAATGTGAAAAAAACTGTATGGAGTACAAATGATGAAAGCCTCATGAAGAATATGAATTAAACTGCATTTAAGTCAGGTAATTACAGTATATAATTAAAGAAGAACTTTGTGTTAGGCTTCACAACCTAAAACATGCTGTTTTTGCAGTGATTCTGTGCATTTGATAAGTGATTATTCTCAAAGGAAGGTGTGAGCAGTGTTAAAGGAAGGGGCAGCTTAAACTTCAACTTCACTTTTATTAATATGATTTAAATCCTGGTTATTAAAGCAGAATATCACATGAGTGCAATACAATATGAATGTGTAAGTAACATTCAAAAGAAAACACAATTAAACTGTACAGACGTTCACACAAATCTTTAGCGATATTAATTATTAATAAATAATTATTAACATGCCTCAAACAATTCTGGAACAACACCTGAAGCCACACAGCATTAACTTCATTTAAACAGTGCCAAGACGAGTTTAATAAGAGTTTTTTTTTGCATTTTGATAGTTACATTTATTTTTATATGCAATGAGCATTTTTTTTTCCTTTTGTTATAGAGCCTGTCTATATTTGGGTTCGACCATAAGGGATTATTTTTGAAGATGACATTTTATTTACTTCAGATAGGGACAGATACGTCTTTCCAACTATGTATAGAATTGGTGGCAAAGGATTCCATATAAGCATTGAGGTCATCAGATTGGAAAGAGATGTTCAATTCAGTCAGGTTTCAGTAAATTATCCTTGGCATAATATCCGAATACTGAGGTATTAGAACATATTACTGGCTTTAGTCTTATGTTCAAGGTGACTGATTTTTGGTCCGATTTCATCAGGGAGGGAGTTATAATTGATCGGAAGCAGAGATGGATTTTATCACCCTTGATTGTTGTGCAGACTAACTGGTCAAGAAAGTTTCTATTTATGAAGTTCAGAAATCTATGGACAAACATGCTAGAGGATGTGTATATCCTCCAGGTAATGGAGGGGTAGTTGAAGTCCCATTTGGAATGTTGTTTCTCTTAAAGCTTAGGTACTCCATACTAGTTACATAGGAGTTATGGGCTCAGAAAGACATAGAGAGGGTCCTGTAGTTAGCCATGATGTTTTAAGGGGTTTTGTTAATTGTAATCTGGACACGGGGGAGTTCCAGAGCATTATCTTGTTTAACTAGTCGTGAGATGAATTGGTTTTACAAATATGGAAATGCCACCACCTTTTGTGCAGTGAGTGATAGTTGGTAAAACCCTACACTGAGGGGGGTGCTGTCAATGGTTTTGAATCAGGTCTCTGTGACAATGCATATCTCAATGTTTTCCAAAGTAAGGAGTGCTTATAGAGAGTGGGGGGTGCTTTATGCTGCTAACACTAAGCAGTAATATCTTTATGTTATTCAAATTCTGTTTTGTTATGTTGGAAGGTTTTGAGAACTGAGATTGCCTAAAAAAGGCACTATGAGGGAGGACAAGGTTTTAGCCAATAAACAAAAGCCATGGGGGACAAATGCAGGACATTTCTGGCAAAACAGTTAGGACTGTCTACCACACCCTCTTAGGCTGATATATATTGAACCTCCTTTGAATGACACCAGAAGTTAAGCCAATTGTTGATGTCAGTAATCTTTTGTTTGTATTGTGGCATCGGTCTGCTAAAATGCTGTACAAGATTAGGTTCCTATCTACCTCAGACACATATTCCGAGAGCGCCATCATGTCTCTCTTCATATAGTCTGCGGGAGTTATATCTCAGGTTATTTGCACCCATGTGTACAATGACAGTATCATATGTGTGGTGCAAGGATGTGAGTACCTGCATGATGTCATAAATCGTGGCACTTGATAGGCAACTTACCATTGTCCTCTCCTTGCAGAGCCTGGTGAGTGGTGCATCAATGTGTCTCACAATGGAGTCACTTATGACTAGGATATTAGGTTGTGGGTAGGTTTGCCTTATGGTCTTTTGAATTGAAACACTGTGACTCTTAGATGTATATTTCAAGGTAGGTGCCGCCTGTGTTGTGTATTTGTGATGTTGCTGAGGGTACTTGTTTCTTAGGTTACATTTAGGAGGCCTTTGTGGTTTAGATAGGTTGCTTTTAAAAGATTCAGCATGTCTAGCTTTATGTGTTTGCTCTGATCTTGGTGTGATTGGTTTAGTGTGGTCTTGTGTGGTGCTGACAACCTATTTGTTATATGTAATGTCTTCATGTGAGAGTTTTGCCTCTCACATACTGTGGCATGTTGCTTAAGTAGTAGTTAGCAAACATAAGAATTGCAACATTAATTCAGGTTATCCATTTCAACCAAATTGCATACAGAGATGATGGGAAAGTGCTAATCCATGGTTCCAGGTGCTTACTAAGGGGTAATATCTCCTGTGGGGTTTAAAGTCGATTACAGCAGGTGCTACGCATCTGGTAGTAGAGATAGTGCTGGTCTCAACACAGATGCATGCAGCTAAGAATCAATGATCCTTAATTTCTTCTTTCACCAGAAGCAAAAGAGTACCATTAATCCCAAGTTGCTTATGGAGAAGTAGTGTTACCCTAGCTATTAGGGTTCAGGTACACTTGCTATAGTCTTCTCTTGGTATATACCCTGGCTAGAACCTACAGCAGCCAAACGCAGTAGGCAGTCAAGCTGCACAAAACTCACGAGTCTTTTCCCAATGGAAAAAAAAAAAAAAAAAAAAATGCGGTCCCTTTCTCATACTGTGTAATATCTCTCTGTAGCTTCTTGCACTTTCTTTCATAAGTTTTCCTATACATACTCTCAGCGTATTCATATTGTTTAAAGTATAACTTTTCCCAATGTGCAAAAAGCATATCATTTTGTATAAGTTTATCGATATTTTCAACCTCATTTAACAAAGTACTTAGTTTAAAATCATTACATTCAATTATAAATGACATAAACTTTTTTCTGAATTCATTAAACATGTCATTACACATTTTAATGTTTTTAGCATTCATGTCAACGCCCATGGGCTCCTTAAAAAAATGCAGGCCCATAGGTATTACACCACTGTCCAAACATTTACGGAGATACATGTTCTCTACTTGAATGTTTTTAACTTTACTTAACTTGTTGCCAAACGAATAAATAAGCTCCTTCAAAGAAGGATGATCACCTTCACCTCCTTCCTGTTGGTTAATATACCCAAACCTAGAAATATCCTTAAAATCTAAAGGCATTTTCATAAATTTGTCCAAATTGTACACTTGCCCTTTCACAGAACCTCCCTGTGAAGAGGGATTTGAAACAGTACCTTTTGTATGTGTATTGTGAGCCGCTCTATTCTTTTCCTCACCGGCATATGTCCGAACTGGAGGTTGCCGTTTGGGTTTTGCGCCAGATATCAAAAATTGGTCCTCATCCATATTATCGGTCACTGTGAAAATGTTGGTAGAACTTCTGTGACAAACCATTTGTTCATTAGATTCCCTTTCCCTCGGGATCTGGGAGAGAAAATCTCCTCTGTCCGTTGGAATATCCATCACTCCCCCCTTGAGGAACGGATAGTCGTTGGTAGCATGAAGTTAGGTTGCGCACACTTAGTTTGTACAGTACATGGCGGAGTAAGCAATTCCACTAGGCGAGTGATTTCGCCTTTTATGATTGCCATTTCTGAGTGGATTTTGTCAATCTCCTCACGGGTGACTGAAGTAGACAAATTCAAAGTCTCCTGCATCGAATCCATATCGAACTACAAACAATAAAAAATGATCCCAGTGTCCAACAATGTAAAACGAAAGAACGCCAAAAGCAGATAGCGTAAAGAGTAGGTAACGTCAAAAAACAAAATAGTAATGACAACAATGCCATCATTGACAGACAAGTCTGAGACAATGAACATCTAAGGGCATGTATAATTAAATATGGTAGACATACTAGAGAAGTGAAGAATATAATTACTACAAATTGGAACATCTTGACAAGTGACTTGTCAATTAAGGATAGAATACCTGACAGACCACATTTTGTTCACAAAACTGGTAACAACTTGAAAAGAATTATTGAGATCAAATCTAATTACCACCAGGGAAAGAAAATACAAAGAATAGGTACGAAAAAATGTGGCCAATGCAACTTTTGCAAATATATTTTGGATACACCAAATATCGAGTTAAACAACAGTATAAAAAGTAAGGTCTGGTTTTGCAATGGCAACTGTCTGACCAAACACATAGTATATTTGGGTGTTTGTCAAACATGCACGAGCTACTACGTGGGAAAGACTGACCGCTGTTTAAAAAACAGGATCTATGACCATACATATTGTATGAGGAAATGCGATGTAAACAACGCCTTGTCAAGACATCTAATCAATAATCCACAATGCAAGGTGTTTAAATTTGCCATATTGGAAGTGGTCACTCCAAATCCACGAGGTGGGAATATCAAGGCAGTAGTGGGGGAAAGGGAGATCAGATGGCAGATCAAGTTAGATGCGTCCACCCCCCCAGGCCTAAATGAGGTGATTCCAACAAAGCCGCTTGTTAGGACTTAGAACAAGTGTGTAGATTTATTTTACTCATTAATAGGTTTTGAAGTATATCTCAACATATCAATGTTAACTAATCATAACAAATATTGTCATATTTTGATATGAATTATTAGAAGCATTTAGTGGTATGGGGTCAGTATACAAGGTCCAGCAACAAATTAGTTAGGAGATACATATACATTTTTTACTTACGCTTTGTGGCAGATACAATGTCTCAGTAGACAGTGTTAGAATATGTATTTAATGAGACATTGTAGTGCATGGGATTTTTATGCATTCATTATATTCTTGTTAGGTGAATATTAGGAGATTTTTACACAATTTTTCATACAATATTTTATTTTGTATTGTGGACATTTATATGTACAAGTTTGTGTAATATGCACAGTTTTATGTATTGTATGAGAAATGTTTTATAGAAATTTTGTTTGTACAAGGTAATGACATACAAACTTTGAATACAATGGTATAATTGATTAATTGATGAAAAAGGCGGGTTTTTCTCGTGGGGTGTTTGTATTTAAGTTGATGATTTTTAGTACTTGTTGTTCTGATGAAGGCAGTAGTATTCTGATGAAAGCGCTTAACCTCTGTTTGTGTTTAAATAATAAATGAACGCTGTTTCCAGCACAGTTTCCAGATTCCTGGTGTGTCTTTACGCTATCTGCTTTTGGCGTTCTTTCGTTTTACATTGTTGGACACTGGGATCATTTTTTATAGTTTTTAGTTTTTGTTGTAACTTCAAGTTTCATTAATATGATTTAAATCCTGGTTATTAAATTAGAATATCACGAGTACAATACAATATGAATGTGTAAGCAACATTCTAAAAGAAACACAATTAAACTGTCTAGATGTTCACACAAATCTTTAGAGATATTAATTATTAATAAATAATTATTAACATGACTCAAACAATTCTGGAACAACTCCTGAAGCCAAGCAGCATTAATTTCATTTAAACAGTGCCAAGATGAGTTTAATAAGAGTTTTTTTGCATTTTGACAGTTGCATTTATTTTTACGTGCAATGAGCATTTTTTTTTTCCTTTTGTTATAGAGCCTGTCTATATTTGGGTTCAACCATAAGGGATTATTTTTGAAGATGACATTTTATTTACTTCAGATAGGGACAGATACGTCTTTACAACTATGTATAGGTGCATTGAATTGGTGGCAAAGGATTCCATATAAGCACCGAGGTTATCAAATTGGAAAGAGATGTTCAATTCAGTCGGGTTTCAGTAAATTATCCTTGGCATAATATCCAAATACTGAGGTATTAGAACATATTACTGGCTTGTGTCTTAAGTTCAAGGTGACTGATTTGTGGTCCGATTTGATCAGGGAGGGAGTTATAATTGGTTGGAAGCAGAGATGGATTTTATCACCCCTGATTGTTGTGCAGACTAACTGGTCAAGAAAGTTTCTATTTATGAAGTTCAGAAATCTATGGGCAAACATGTTAGAGGATGTGTATATCCTCCAGGTAATGGAGGGGTAGTTGAAGTCCCATTTGGAATGGTGTTTCGCTTAAAGCTTAGGTACTCCATACTAGTTACACAGGAATTATGGGCTCAGAAGGACATAGAGAGGGTCCTGTAGTTAGCCATGATGTTTTAAGGGGTTTTGTTAATTGTAATCTGGACACGGGGGAGTTCCAGAGCATTATCTTGTCTAACTAGTCTTGAGATGAATTAGTTTTACAAATATGGAAACACCACCACCTTTTGTGCAGTGAGTGATAGTTGGTAAAACCCTACACTGGGGGGGGGGGGTGCTGTCAATGGTCTTGAATCAGGTCTCTGTGACAATGCATATCTCAATGTTTTCCAGAGTAAGGAGTGCTTATAGAGAGTGGCGGGTTGCTTTATGCTACTAACACTAAGCAGTAATATCTTTATGTTATTCAAATTCTGTTTTGTTATGTTGGAAGGTTTTGAGAATTGAGATTGCCTAAAAAAGGCACTATGAGGGAGGACAAGGTTTTAGCTAATAAACAAAAGCCATGGGGGACAAATGCAGGACATTTCTGGCAAAACAGTTAGGACTGTCTACCATACCCTCTTAGGCTGATATATATTGAACCTCCTTTGAATGACACCAGAAGTTAAACCAATTGTTGATGTCAGTAATCTTTTGTTTGTATTGTGGCATCAGTTTGCTAAAATGCTGTACAAGATTAGGTTCCTACATACCTCAGACACATATTCCAGGAGCTACATCATGTCTCTCTTCATATAGTCTGGGGGAGTTACATCTCAGGTTATTTGCACCCATGTGTACAATGACAGTATCATATGTGTGGTGCAAGGATGTGAGTACCTGCATGATGTCATAAATCGTGGCACTTGATAGGCAACTTACCATTGCCCTCTCCTTGCAGAGCCTGGTGAGTGGTGCATCAATGTGTCTCACAATGGAGTCACCTATGACTAGGATATTAGGTTGTGGGTAGGTTTGCCTTATGGTCTTTTGAAATGAGACACTGTGACTCTTAGATGTATATTTCAAGGTAGGTGCTGCCTGTATTGTGTATTTATGATGTTGATGAGGGTACTTGTTTCTTAGGTTACATTTAGGAGGCCTTTGTGGTTTAGATAGGTTGCTTTTAAAAGCTTCAGCATGTCTAGCTTTATATGTTTGCTCTGATCTAGGTGTGATTGGCTTAGTGTGGTCTTGTGTGGTGCTGATAACCTGCTTGTTATATGTAATGTCTTCATGTGAGAGTTTTGCCTCTCACATACTGTGGCATGTTGCTTAAGTAGTAGTTAGCAAACATAAGAGAATTGCAACATTAATTCAGGTTATCCATTTCAACCAAATTGCATACAGAGATGATGGGAAAGTGCTAATCCATGGTTCCAGGTGCTTACTAAGGGGTAATATCTCCTGTGGGGTTTAAAGTCGATTACAGCTGGTGCCACGCATCTGGTAGTAGAGATAGTGCTGGTCTCAACACAGATGCATGCAGCTAAGAATCAATGATCCTTAATTTCTTCTTTCACCAGAAGCAAAAAGAGTACCATTAATCCCAAGTTGCTTATGGAGAAGTAGCATTACCCTAGCTATTAGGGTTCAGGTACACTTGCTATAGTCTTCTCTTGGTATATACCCTGGATAGAACCTACAGCAGCCGGACGCAGTAGGCAGTCAAGCTGCACAAAACTCCTGAGATTCTCTCCAAACCTGCAGCCACACCATTCGTGAAGCCTGATACACACTACCCAATCAGAGACCAGCAGAAATCAGTGTCCCTCTTGTTTAATAGACAATCTATGGAGCTACCACTGCCCACTGAAATTAATAGGAACTAGTAATCCAAACTAATAATGAAAGGAGGTCTGCTTTGTGTGACATGTAAAATATTTTATACACAAGGATTAGTTAACTTGGTTTATAACTCATGATTTCATTCACTAAACCTACAGCACAATATATTTTTTGTATCACACTCCAGACCTCCGCATATTGTATGTATATGCAGTTGGTATATGTACCTAGCCTCTACATGAGACTATTAAGCAGGCAGAAAGAAACTTATACAATTACCCAGAGAGAAGAACTGATGGTAATGAGGGTAAGATCTGCTTGATTCTCCTTAGCACTGACTACCTGGCATTTGACTTATTAATTACATGATAGCTACAAGCGTCACAGGAAGGAGCATGTTTTTTGTGCCAACAGATACGCCATTAGCTGCTGCATTGTTTTGCAACTAGCTTATTATCATTGTGTTTATTTTGATTCATTATACTGTCTCTCAACAATTCTTATACAATGCCGTGTTTCATTAAAATATTGATTATGCTTATTAATGAACCCACGGCATGAATTGTTGTTGAAATTCAAAGTTGATTGACTTCTTTTAGATCAATGGAGTTAGATTCAACTTTTTTGTGTTGGTTTTGATTAAAAGTAATAAGACGTATTACCTCTGTTTTAATGTACTGCTCACTGCAGTAAAACAGATGAAATATTCTACTGATCTTGGGATCAGTAAAAAAATAAAGACTTTAGCACGCAGTAAATAAGTTTTTAAATACATAACATTCCACCCACAATAAATTAAAGATTAAAACAATTATGTATGTTTAGTTAATGATGAAAAGAGCAAGACTGGTTTGCTTAACACTTGCGTGTATTTGTATGTGGGTTTGGATTTCCAATCCAGTGACTTAAAGAAATTAAATACTCACTTATCTGGCCACTTTGTTTGAATGCAATTTATACTTTTTTATGATTTTGTATATTTATATGTTATGTTAGCAAAGTAAGAAAATGAGTCCATCATTTTGGAATCTCAAGATTTACACACTGTTAAGTATAATCAGTTTTCTCAGCCAGTGTCAGATGGATGCTTCACCTCAGTAAAATGTAGGCTGACAGTAGTATATTGACAGCTGCAGGTAGTGACACATTACCAGATCAGTAATACTGGCCAGAAATTGCAATTAACCCATTTGCTACTTCTGTTGGTTTGCACTGGAGTAGGAGTTATGCTTTCTAACCAGGGTAATGGGTGTATCCCAGAGTTGTAGTCTGCTGGTGAGAATGGTAGGACATTGCACCACACTACTATTCTGTCTAACCGCATAAATTTTTATCTGAGGGCTATGAAAGGTACATGCATTTCTATATGTAGTTATTACTGAAGTGCTCCAAAAAGTGTGTGCCTTCTTAAAGGTGTATGTGGCTAGGCCCCTTATGGTCCCAGTGACCTCTTGGTTAGTATTATTCCTATGTTTCTCTGTTTTTATGTTTCTAGGACAGAATTAAAACACTTCTTCACTACACATTCCTGATTTGTTTACTCTAACATGAATCTAGGTCACCTAAACTGGACATACATCATCAGTGGGCTTGCAATGAAAAAGAATATTGCAAGGTGGAATATGTTTATTAAATACAGATTATTTTTAGATGCAGTGGACTAATTAGTTCATATAATATAAAGTCTCAGCTGACTATAAATTGAATATCCAAACACCACTTCCTCGCAAGTATGGCAAGTGCAAAGGCCCAAATCTTCGAAGATAATCCAAAAGTCAAGGTCAGCACTATGAGGTGTTCGTCAAACAGCAATTTTATTTAAAACAATTCATATTATCACTAGGGGTAATAAAAAACTCATATAAATGCACAAAATGCACAAAAACAAAGAGCAAACCGGTTTCGGCTATCCCAGTCTTCCTCAGTGCAAAAAAGCTGAGGAAGGCTAGGATATCCGAAACCATTCTCTGTTTGTTTTTGTGCATTTTGTGCATTTATAGGGTTTTTTTATTACCTCTAGTGATGATATGAATTGTTTTAAATAAAATTGCTGTTTGACGAACACCTCATAGTGCTGGCCTTGAGTTTTGGATTATAAATTGAATATAACATAATATAAAAGTTCTGCAGTGGATCTCCAGTAACAAGGTAACATTGTGCTGATTCTTAAGCTGCTAATGGTATTGCCATGTTTTCTTTCGAGCAGTAAGAAATGGGAAATGAAGAGCTGTTTCATAGATTCATAGACTGTTATGACCTGGGGTAGACTTTCTAATCCTTGCTAAGTTTTCCTGAAAGAATAATGGTGTCCTGTATCCAAATGGGACACTGACGACCAGCGTTTATAAGCTACCTCTGACCATTTGGGACATGGATGCCAGGCCCGGTGTAAATTTCCTATTGCCCATCCACTGGTCTAGGTTGCAGTTAAGTTGGGTAATAGATAAACTCAGCTTCATATGCATGGGAACCCTGTTCCATAGGACGGGCAGTCTCTTGGACATATATCTGTCTCTCCAGTATGTTCTGTTTGAGTCACATTCAAAATTCAGGTCATTAGACCTATTGCATTCTATGTACAGGAAGTCATAGACTGAGGCAGGGGGCAAGAAGGAAACTGCTCTTGCCTTATTACACAGAAATGGATTTAATTAGGGGAGTGCTGACTCAGATGTGATAAAAATAATCATATTCTGTTTGCTTTTTATGGATCATACGCCACATTATTATGCTTTTAAGCTTATTTAATATCGATTAAAGATGCGTGTTTACATACTTTTCTGTGGTTGCCCTTGAATGGCAGTAGCAACTTTTCAAACCTCATTTTGAAGAATGATGTGTCACATTTAATATGAGGAATGAAAATGAAGCAGAGTATAAAAGGGCATTAATGATTTAGCTGGAACCTCATTATTACTGAAAAAAATTATATGTGACATCTACCAATTCACAGTCTAGCAAACAAACACTCTGAACAGAAATGGCTCTTTTGTTTTTCATTTGAATAATGTATCTTCGAGTGAATAGATTTATAAATGGCTAAGCAAAGATCATAATGAAATTAATAAATTCTGTCACGATCATGAGTTTTCTTCATTTACATTGTAAAAACATTTTTTCAAGTCAGGATCACAGATGTTAGAAGAGAGACAGTGCTTCTGAATGCTAAGTAGCTATCATTCTCTTAAAACAAACTGTGTGTGTCTGCATGCATGCGTGTGTGAGCATGGTTGTGCTCATGCACGAGCTGTAATACCGTACTGTCATAAATAAGTGATGATCCTCCTCTTGCTCTGCACTTTTTGACTCTGTAGATTCTGATTTCAAAGTCAGCTGTGAAATTGAAATGTACACTAATAAAAATGTGACACACATTGGGAAGAGCAAAAATGGGAACTCATAGACTTTGTTAGCAGCACTGCAATGACAATCAGTGCTGTTGAACTATAACTTCACATTTCTCAAACTGTAGACTGATTGAAAATGAACTTCATTTCTTCCAGTTATGATCAGAATGTAAAGAGGTTTCAGTACACATTAATAGATCCATGTTGGCTATTTGCATGATGATGATGATATGTCTTTCGGCTTTTCCCGGTTAGGGGTCTCCACAGCGGAACTCCGGTCCGCTAATGATTGGTAGTTGATTCTTATGTGCCGAGTTACCAGCCCTGATGCACAACCTTCAACGAAGGTACGTCCATTCATGCATGTCTCCACGCAGAAGACGCTCTAGCTGAGAATCAAACCAGACAGCGTCTGACTGTGAGGCGGCATGAAACAAGTATTAAAGTGTAGTCTGACACAGCATGAATGTATGACAGTGCTCTGATGGTATGTTGGTAGCAATGAAAATAATGACTGAGCTTGTAAATAAAATTTGGAATGTGTTAGCTATGGCCAGGACTGTCCTTGAAAAAGTTTGAAACAGACCTAAATTCATTTTCAGGAAAGATCAGTCATTTAAGGATATTTTGGAAAGTAACTATATGGAGCAAATCTAGTCATAGTTTAACTAGTAGGAATTTTAAGTGTGGCATGTGTAGTCAGTGCCCTTATATACTCACTACAGGAGATAAGTTTAAACTAGCTAATTCCAACATTATTATAAGAGGTCACTATAATTGTTAGTTTAAGAATGTAGTTTACCTTGCAGGCCTATTAAATCACTTTTGTTACTGTCACACTGTTTGTAAAGCTTTTTTAGCTAGTTTCACTGTGTGAAAGGTATTATTTATTTATTTTATTTTAATTTTGTTTACTGGGAAGGTCCGACTGGACAAGGTCCATTTACAGCGGAGGCCCGGGAAGAAAAGCTCCAGTTACATTAGGAATAACACATTACAGCAAATAAGCATATAATACAATATGTAGGCAATAGTATCTATTGAACAAGAAATTTCTAAACGGAAGTCAAAAGAGTAGTCATTTGCAATAATTAAAAAAAGCAATTTACGTATATACATTTAGTTAGCAAAGAGCACAGTCAGATTTTATTAGGTACATGTTTTCCATGTAAAATATTTTGAGGAAATATATTTATTGGGCATGAAAAGACAGATAGAAGTTGGTTGTAAAGGTAACAGAAGTATTAGCTTCTAGTATTAACTAGAACTTTTCTCCATTTGTTAAGCATCTGTTTGTTTGTTCTGATTTCCTGCCAAGGAGTGTATCATATAACTGATTTGTTTGCAGTTAAAAGCATTCTCTAAAGTCTCCTTTCTCCTTTATCTCTATAAAACTTTCATTTAGTGTCTCACTGCTGTTGTTCTGCTGTGATAAACATTTCTTTAGTGTTTTCTGCCTAAAATAGTGTAGATAGTAGCTGTAGCATAGTTTCTCACCCTCCCTCCCTATTGGTATCTTGTTCTTATACTTGGTGGCTTTGCAGTTGTCCGTCCCTACTGTAAATTTGATCTGGGACACTCCTGCCAGTTCAGTGTCTACCTAATACAGACAGAACATTTGTGAAGGCCAAACCCCTTAGTTTCTTAACCTTGAATTATCTGTTCTTCCTTTCTCCCTTTCCATTTTACTAACAAAAAAAAAAAACTTTATTCAGCTGCTTTTACAGTATTTGTGTTTCCTCCTCCTACTCTATTAATTCATCTTGATATTTCTGCTACTTGTTCTCTAGTGTTCAATTGCATCTTCTCTGCTGCATTTATTACTGCTTGTTTTTAGCCTGCTTTAATTTAAAGTGTTATTCTAAGCCTCTTAGTTTTGGATTAAGCACTTGGGCTTTAGGCCTACCCATTAGCTCTCCCTGGCCTCTCTCTCCCTCAGATTCTGACAAATATGGATGGAACATTTCCTATGGTTCTCCTACCAGCCTGGATGATAATGGGCATCCTGAGACAGTGTAGCAACTGCCTCATGTACACGTTCAACCATCTACTACTACCACCTAGGAACACAATTTGTGAGAGATGCAATTACATAAAGATGCTAGAGTCTATGCTCTCTCCATCACAAGCCAATATATCTGGCACAGGTCTACTTCACCTTATCGCATGTTGAAAATATTGAACGGCAATAATGTCGTAAATGCTGTACATTGAAAGTGTTGTTGTGAGATCATGGTACAGTGGGAATGAGAAAATTTGCTCTTTCCTCACTGTAGTGTGATCTCGGAGTTGGTATATATAATTAGCAGGGGTGTTGGAAGGCACAGCCCCCCACAAGAACAGTTTCGATGTACGGCATTTTCGATGTTTATGCCGTTCGATAATGTCATCTTTTGACAAGGTAATATAGATGCATCTGGCACTGAGAAGGTTGTCAACACAATTATTATACCTCAAACACTGCCCACAACCACACAAATTACACCCACATATGTAGAGGTTCTCAACAAAAACAAACCCAAACAAAAGAGACCTCAAAGGCAAAAACACATGCGAACTCCAAAACCCTGCACATCACATACCATGCATAGTTCACACACCAGTGTTTCACAACCACTAAGGCCTAACCATAAACCCAACATATTAGTCATACAGAGACTCCATTGTGAGACACACAGATGTGTCTCTCACCAGGCTGGATAAGGAGAAAGTCACAGTTAGTTGTTTGTCAGGTGTCAGAATCTGCCATATCACACACATACTCAGGTCTCTCACCAACAGGTACTGTTATAACTCTGTCATAGTCCATGTTGGCGTCAATGACTTGAGACATACCTCCCTGAACTATATAAAGAGAGAGATGATTGAGCTCACTGAATATGTATCCCACTCAGATATGTCTCTAGCCTTAAGCAGCATTCTACCATCACCCAGAATGATGCCTCAATAGAAACAGGAAATGATTGACTTCAACAATTGGCTTAGTTTATGGTGTCATTCCAGGGGTATCCAGTACCTGACAGCTTGAGAAGATATGATTGACAGACCATGATGCTTTGCTAGAGATGGCCTGCATCTGTCTCACGCGGGCTTCAGGCTTCTGGCAAAGGCGCTTGCCTGCTCCATAGTGCCTTTTTTTAGGAAAGGTCATGCGTTTGATACTACCAACATAAAAATTTCAAGGAAACACAAATTAAAGGTCATGCTGCTAAATGCTAGGAGTCTAAACATGAAACTGCACTCATTGCAAGCATTCTCAACCCTGGAAGATGCTGACATTTGTGCAGTTACACAAACCTGGTTCAAAGCTGCGGAGAGCACCCCAGCCTTACCTGGTTACTCATCCTATCATACATTCAGACCCCAAACTGTGAGCAGCAAAGCCAAAGGAGGTGAAGTTTCAATATATATTAAAGACACACACACCTCCAGACTGGTCAAACAGTATGACGCACAGGAGCCACTCCAGGTGCAGTTAACCATTGACCCCTATTCAAATTATAGCTAGCTACAACCCCCAAATTTGATTCAAGATGTCCACTCCATCTATCTGGACCTCTTCAGATCTATTAAGATTCAAACCTTTACCTTTATCCTGGGTGACTTTAATTACCCAACCATAGAATGGAAAAAATACTCATGCCAGCACACAAATGCCCAGAGATTCCTCAATTTTATCAATACAAATGCCTTGGAACAGCTAGTCAGTACTCCCACAAGAAGTGATAATATCTTGGACTTGGTATTAACCAACATGAGAAACCAGTGCAGCACCCCTACAGTATCATCCTCTCTGGTAAGATTTGATCATAAAGCAGTCACTTTCAAAGTCACCATCTCTCTTGACCCCTCTCTAGCCAGGGTCAAACAACAAAACTTCTCCAAAGCTGATTACAACCTCCTGAGGGATGGTATAAACAGCTTCACAGCCCCTTCCTCCTCTGTAGGAGCTGGCACCAATGTCTTAATCTACACCAAAGTACTATACAAGGATTTATATAGATGCATGGAATCAGGAGTACCTGACAGGACAAAATCATCCTCCGCAAGGAAAAGAAAACCTGTCTGGTGGGCATCTCAATAAATAAACTATATAACAAAAGGAAAAAAAAATGCTGCCCAGGACCACGAAGGAGCAAGTGCCCAATTGGAAGCAATCACTCTGTAGCCTAAACAAGCAAATAAGAGCACTAGTGAAATCCTCTAAAGCCAACTTTGAATCTAAATTGGCCACATCTACTAGAGACAATCCTAAAGCCTTCTTCACATATGTCCACTATCTCAAAGGAAGCACCCAAATCTGTTCAGAACTGGTTTTCAAGGACACCACATACACAACTACTGTAGATATAGCCAATCTACTGGCTGACAGATTCAGTGAAAAACTTCTCCCCTCTGTCCCTCATCAGTAAATCAGGACATCTTGAGAACCTGCCCCCATCTCTTATCTCTAGGGAGCAGGTCATCACTGCCCTCTCAAAGGCAGAAAATGCAGCCTCCATGAGACCCGATAACATCCCAGGCTGCATCCTGCATGAACTCAGGCATGAACTTGCAACACCATTAGGCACCCTAGTCAACCAAATCCTGAGTACCAACTTTGTCCCAGCTGAATGGAGGACAGCCACTGTGATCCCTTTACACAAAGGTGGAGCATCCACCGATCAAGATAATTATAGACCCATCACCCTAACTAGCCTGATCTGCAAGGCCATGAAATGGATTATCATGGACCAGATTAACAGGGACATTGGCAACCTCCAAACACTTGACCCCATACAGTATGGCTTTGTCAAGAAGAGGTCATGTCTGTTAAATCTGGTTGACTTCTTTGAGACAGTCACCAAAGTCATGGATGAGGGGAAGACTGTGCACACCGCCTACCTTGACCTGGCCAAAGCCTTTGACACTTTTCCCCACTTGGGCATAATCGATAAACTCTCTCAACTAGGCATCAATACATATGTTACCAGATGGGTAGTAACCTGGCTCACTGATAGAACCCACCTAATCAAAATAGGGGAAGCCACTTCAAGCAGTAGACCCATAATGAGCGGCATACCCCAGGGGTCATGCAGTATCACAACCAGCCTTTTTGGTGTAGTACATAGACTACTCATGCAGTGCATCAGACATCACTCCATCCGACCACACCTGCAGAGGTTAGGGGATGTTCAGGATACAGTCATCATCATCATCATCACTTGCAGAGGTTGAAGAACGCAGTAACAGGTGACTGCAGCACTATAATGTGGGGTACAGTCCCATGAGGTGACCATGGTAGTGACATTTTTCTATGTGATTTTATGGAGTCAGGGATCGCATATTCTAGTGTTGGGACTGTGCTGTCATGGGATCACTACTTCTGGTGACCAGTATGTTGGCTTGTGGTGTCAGGGCTATATACGATCCATAACAGGAATGGGGTAGAACTGTGGTGCTATGGCATTATGGTGTTATGTGCATCCCATGGCATAAGGCTGCATTTCTTCCAAATGAAAATGACTTCTTAAATTGTATTTTTTTATGCTGTTAATTTTTACTTAAAAATAGTCAACTTTCTCATTTCAGGACCTGAAGATTCAATGCATCTTTAGAGTTCTGCTTCCTCTTTAAAAAAGTAGGCATACTTACCTGAGTAATTCTCAAAATAGACCAGCATGGTAACATATATACTATACTATATTCTAGGGATTTAATCTCCAATTTTTTATTTGCATCTTGTTTTCATCACCCTCTTGACAAAGTGTGAGGCATACGTTTAGTGAATTCCACAAGGATTTTTTCTTGAGAATGTAAAAAAAAAGTTACTTCATCTAATACAGTTTTTGAAAAAAACAACTTTCAGTAGCAAATTCAGGAACTCAGTTTCAGGAAAATAAACAGTAGTTTGCTGGGGGAAATCAGCCCTTGTACATGTGCCTCTTAAGACAGGAAATACATTACATTTCCTTAGATCCAGTAGTCCTTCACCTCCAGGGTAAGAATCAGATATGAGCAATCCAATTACAGCTACAGCAGTGAGTTTGTCAGTACCTTCTTTCAGATTCTTCTTCAAGGTTCTCTGAAACTAGAGAAATACCTTTCTTCTAGCTGTAAATAAAACCATTTTCATTTCCAAAAAACTTTTCAAGCACCTAAATACAACTGTCGGCTTTTTAATTTCATTTCCAAATGCAAATTTAAGATACAGGTACTAAAGTTGTTCCTATCAAATGGACTCAACAGTTTCTTTTTAGAACTACAGCAAGCCCAGCAGTTGTCACCAAACTGCTTATTTATTTTCTCTTTTGAATATCATTCAAACTCAAAGCTCCCTTGAGCTCAGACTTCCTTGTTAGTTTGAACCTAGCGTCACAGCATAGAGGGATAAAGTCTTAACTACATCACCAGTTTCGATTAGTGCCTCTGGCACCTGTAAAGGACTGCTGGGGAGGATGAGGGTGAGTGGCTGCTGCTGGTTTACCCATCCTGGAGGAAGGAAGGTGGCTTGACTTACCACATAGATTGACTCCTAGCAGGAGTAGTGGAGACAGAGCCAGCCAAGCCTGTGCCATCATGAGTACCAGCAACCAGACTGGAATCTGGTATGCCAAGGCATGATTCTCCTCAGTGGAATGTTACAGGGGGCTTGGCAGAACCACAAAGGGAGAGGGGGCTGTTCTTAATGGAAAATGGGTAGGCCACTCCTAAGGGCCAGCAAGCTGGCAAACTCCCCTATAATAAAAATAAAACAACAAACATAAAATAAATGAAACAAAGGCAAGCGGATTAATCCAAACAATACTTTATGAGCACTTTCCTTCACATCAATGTTATGAACTTCTTCAGACAAACAGTAAAATCCAAAGTGCACAAGTTAAATAGTATCAAATGTAATGACATCATTATAGCAATCAGCAATTAAAGCTATACACCCTCCATAATTCAAATGTGGCTTGTGCAACTTTTGTAGATTCATTGTAACTACGGATAAATTTTGTATTAGGAATAGGGTTTATAACTTAACAGGCTGATTCAATTGTAATACAGTTGGTGTTGTTTATCTTGCTTTATGCCAGATGTGCTCCTGATTTTGTATTGGCAAGACAGAGAGATATTTTAAACAGAGTGTATATGAGCATCAATATAACATTACCAGAGGTAATACTACTAATGCTTTAGCCCAACATAATTTAGAAAACAATAGACATTTCTTTCATTATATGGTTATTGAACAAGTTAAAAAAGATGCCAGAGGAGGCCCTTGGCCAATTAAGTTAGAAGAAAAAGAATTAATCTGGCAGCTAAAGTTGAATGCTTGTACATACTCAGGTGTCAATGACCAATATTCTTTAAAGTGTATATTAAAACTCAAGTCTCTAGACAGATGACTTTTGAATTAAATTTATTATTAGGGCATAGATTTAGGGTGCCTATTTATACATCATATATTTTTTGCACAATGTATCCATCAGTTTTTAGATTTAATTATGAGTATTAATACAATTCTAATTATTTGTGTAAATCATGGAGTGTGTATAGCTTTAATTACTTATTGCTATAATGATGCCACTACCTTTGATACTATTTAACTTGCGCACTTTGGATTTTACTGTTTGTCTGAAGAAGTTCATAAGATTGATGTGAATAAAAGCGCTCATAAAGTATTGTTTGGATTAATCCACTTGCCTGTGTTTCATTTATTTGATACACTCCCCTATAACCCAAGTCTCAAAGCATAAGAATTTAAAGGAATCCTCACACCTCTGGCAGCTCAGGAAGAAGAGCATATAAGCAGAATAAAATAAGGTGAGCAACTGGAAATGATAGCATAGGTCTGTGAGCAAAGCAGCTGTGCAAATAAGGTGTGCAAGTAACGCTGGTGATGGAATACCAAAGGCCTAGAAATTATCCCAAGAAGGAAGTAGTGAAGGGACAAGTGGAAAATGCAAAGGTGGATAAGTTTAAGAAGGAATGCTGGCTGACTAACAAAGGATCTAACAGACCAGCTGTAATGCCAAAGAACATGGTGCCAAAGAACCTCTACCAACTTCCAGAAAGTAACTCAGGATGTGGCACAAAGAAACTGTATCAAACTGCAAGACAATGACAGAAAGATAAATAACATAGTCAGCACATGCCATTCATAATGGACGTCAGCAGCAATCCTACAGGAGCTGTACTGCTGCATACATAGAAATTGGTGCAGATGGTGAAAGAGGAAGGAGAGCCCACCTTAGCAGAAGTATGAATGCACTACGGAAAATAAAGTCAGGAAATGCAGCAGGTCTAAATAAAGTCATGGCAGATATGATGAAAATATGAGGTGCATTTGGGAGAAATGGCCCTTGAGGGTACTAGTCAATGTATGGGGAGAGTGGCATACCTGAAATGAATGGAGGACAAGCATTCTAGTGCCATTGTACAATAACAGGGGATATTCACAACTGTGGTTAGCACAGAGATATCAAACTCCTGTCACGCTGCATGGAAATGATGGAGAGGGTGACTGATAAATAAATATGTAGAGTAGTAAGATAGGAGATGGGCAATTTGGATTCAGGTCAGGAAGCAATAAGCAAAACAACTGACCCATTGCTTGTAGTGAGACAGATAATGGAGTGTTTGCAAAGAGACAAATAATGGAGAAAAACCTTAAGATGAGGAAAGAGTCCAAACATCCCAGGTAAATTGATTTGTGCAGTCCTGTGACTGTTCAATGTCCAAGAAACAAAGGCAGAATTTGAGCTGGTCATGTAAAAAGATCCTCAGTGACACAAACAGAGTGTTCAGGCTCCTAGGGGGCTCCCAGTGAGAATAGATGCACATCAGTATTCAGCTCTGAGCCCACTGCTGCTCAAACTGGTGATGGGCTGCATCATCAAATAGGTTTGAGGGGAGAGATCAGCAAAGCAGCTGTGTGCAGACAATGTGGCACTACAACCAGATACTCTGGAAATAAAAGGGGACTGAAATCCAAAACTGAAGGCATGTGGGATGAAAATGAGTATACACAATACAGTTGTCATTTTACCAAGTGGGGGAATCAAAAGAAAGTGAAAATTATAGTGGAATAGATTAAGAGCTCAAGTGCATGGTAGATGTGATTGAAGAGAAGGGAAATGCAAATGAGAGGGTCAGAGCTAGAATCAGAGGTACTGCAACCAACTGATACCAATTTAAAGGATAGTGTAGAACAGAAAAACACCCAAGAAGATGAAAAGTATGGTTTACTAAACAATGGTGTGAACAGTACTTTGGCATGGCACAGAGACTTGGATAGTCAAGGCAGAGCATCTGAAAAAAGCCCAAGATGATAGAAATGAAGTGTGTGAAATGGATGGTAGAATCCACATTGTGGGTAGATGAAGAAATAAGAACACCATAACAAAAACAAAAGTATTCCCGGTTTCAGGAAAAAAAATCAGGCAGACCAAATTATGGTAGGTGAGTCACACATCCAGAAAAGCAGAAGATGACTTAGTGATTTGGTAAAACATATTTTGGAAAGACAACAAATACAAGACCAAAATAAAGTTTTTGAGCGCTTTCGTTCTCTCTTTATTATTGCACAGAACTTCTTCAGAAGTAATTGTAAAACTCCATTAAGTCCATTTAAAACTTGAATTAAGACATATCTGAATAACTCATAGTTAGAGAACAATTTAGGAATGAACTGAATAACCATGATCATGTGAATAAAGGAACCAATCAACTTACACCATTATTAAATGAAGGAAAATTTAAAATACAATAGAACTAAAACTGTAAAAAAAAATTTAACTGTAAATTTTGCATCAAATAGCTAAAATGAATGCATGAATCATAAGATTAAAGTATAAAATACACTCTATAACCTCTGTGCTAGCAAAAAAACATTTCAGATTAATATGTTCATTTAACCCCAGGTTTGTGTCTGCCGTCAGCTGTATTTGTAATTTGGCTTCACAGCATTCAAGCAACATATTGTAATTATCAATAAAATTGCCCATATCAATTTTTGATAATACAAAAAAGTTAAAATTTCCCAAAATCAGTGAGGGACATAGCATGCTTGGCTAAAGCATTGTTGGCATCCTTTTACTTTATTGCCAATACAAACTCGTAAATTCTTTTGTTTAATCTTCTTATGGTCTAACCTATATAATAACAAAAGTATGTTTCACAGCATGCTAAATACACAACACTACATGAATCATTGCTAAATCTTTCCTTAGCAACACAAGTCTTATTGGCTGCTTCAGTATAAATGCTGGAACAATTAGTGATGTACCGACAAAACTTGCATTTGCCACATTTAAAAGTCCCAAAAATGATGCTTGTGACTGTACTTGAACATTTTGTTCTCTATACTATGTTCTTAATTTTCACTGATATATTATGTGTGAATAAAGGCTCATTTCTGAGAATGTCAGCTATTTCTTTGCTGCCTAAAATTATTTTCTAGTTATTACTGATAGTATTTCTAATAACAGACATATCAATAGTGACGGGCAATGAGAATGCTCCCTTGTATTCTAAATTCAATGTATTACAAGGCACAGCAGGAACTGTTGTATGATCTATGTTTATTTTGGAGAGAGTAGTTCTTAAAATAGGTCTTATTCTGTTTTGTGTTAGTGTTAACACTTCTTGTATGATAGTGTGCAGCAAACTCAAAGGGTAACCTCTATTCCAAAATATATTCTTTAGATATTCTATTTCTTCAAGAAAAAATGTGTCCTCACTTGTTAGCTTGCTGACACTGATAAACTGCCCCTTTATGACTCATTTCTACATGTGGAAGGGCTGCAGGCTTGAATAGTGCAAATAGTTGTTAACAACTGTGTCTTTGCTAAAGACCTTACTACTGAGTTCACCACTAGATTCTACACAAAGTGCGATGTCTAGAAAATTGATCTCTCTATCCATGCCACTGACTGTAAAGTATAAAAAGGAGGTACTATCATTTACATAATCCAAAACTGGATTGGTTAAACTTTTTAACAAGACATGGTCCATTATGATGAGATTATTGGTAGGAGGATACAAAAACAAGATTAAGTTACTGGAAGACAACATTCAGAATTAAATGAATCCATCAAAAACAACATTCATTTTTTTACAACTCAGTAGCTTGTACTACAGCATTAGTGCTAAAGCTAGCAGACTGGTGTCTACCATCATAAATAAAAAGTGTAAGAAGTTTTTGAGAGATGCAGAAGTTTACTGTTTAGGCACAGCATATCTCTCAAATAAAAGAAACACCTTTGGTGATTACACCAGCCACCAGCAGGTCAACACCATGACCAACATCGATTCTTGCAATAGTGCCTCAAGCACAAGCAGTCCACTAATACTGGAGAATCAGTTCAAGTTTCAACTGTTTTCAAAGCATAGAACCACCACCAGTTTTATCTCCTGCCCTTTAATTTTGAATCTCTTTACAACAACAAGGAATCCCCAATGGCAGACCAGGGAAGTGGGAAAGGAAAGGGAAAAAGGAGAAACTAACTGATATTGTGAACATTGTCGACCTCAGTCAATCGTTATCTAAAGGTTTTACTGTTATCCCTACACAAACAGCCAAATTGGCCACGGTTCTAGTGGACTTAAAACTTTACATTTGGAAATTAAACTTGAAATATCTATTGAAAGATATCCCCTGTTTTAACCACACCAGTAGGAGTATCCCTAGTAGAAGCACTTACAATCCCACTTTACAGGCATTTTGTGATGTATGTGTTAAAGACCCTATAGAAAATGTAGGTCTAAAACCAATATTCTACAACTTATCCCTCAAAGAAAAGCAGGCTTTGAAACAATTATCTAAACTAAGACATTTGAGTCATGAAAGCCGACCAAAGTGGGACAGCAGTTATTTTGGACACTGATGCCTACAACAAGGCTATTGAGAGTCTCTTAGCAGATAACACATGTTACAAGGAAGTTTTCAGAGATACAGTCAACAAGTATTTTGCCAATATTGATGCTAGCCTTTTTGACCTTCTTTGTCAAGAAGAAATAGATCATGAAACTTATATTTTTCTGAAGTTAGATAAATCAAACATGGATCACTTTTTTGGTATTCCTAAAATCCATAAAAAACGTGACAATCTGCCATTTAGATCTATTGTAGCAGTGGATTTTTATATGACTGAGCCAATGTCCATCTTTTTAGACTAGTTACTTAACCCAGTGGTACAAGGGTCAGAATTTTATCTTAAGGACTCTTGGTATCTTTTGGAATCATTAAGTAGTATGGACAAAATTGAGGCTGACCATTTATTTTTTTTTATTAGATGTGATTTCCTTATACACCTGTATTCACCAATACACATGTGTTGAATTTGAAAGGGAATACTTGACTAGATTTAAAGCCTTTGGGAGCACTCTGACCAACACAATATGTGTATTACTCGATCTAGTGTTAAGTAACAACATTTTTCGGTTTGAAGGAAGATTTTATAGACAAAACACAGGAGTAGCAAAGGGTATTTGCTAACTTACTGATGGCTTTTTTGGAACAGAACTACATTAAAACCCATAAGTCTTATGAAAAAATATTATTTACAGATGTTTTATAGATGATTTAATTTTCATTTAGAAAGGTACCAAGGAAGATTTTCTTTCCTTTTTTGGATTATGTAAATGATAGTACCTTCTTTATACTCTTTACAATTAGTGGTATGGGTAGAGAGATCAATTTTATAGACCTTACATTTAGTGTAGAATCTAGTGGCGAATTCAATAGTAGGGTCTTTAGGAAAGACGCATTTGTTAACAGCTATTTGCACTATAGAAGCCTGCAACCCTTCCATGCCAAGAAAGGAGTCATAAAAGGGCAGTTTATCAAACTCAGTACGCTAACGAGTGAGGACACATTTTTTTCTTGAAGAAATAGAACATCTAAAGAATCTATTTTGGAACAGAGGTTACCTTTTGAGTTTGCTACACACTATCATACAACAAGTGTTAACATTAAGACAGACAGTGCAAGACCTATTTTAAGAACTACTCTCTCCAACATAAAAATAGGTCATACAACAGTTTCTAGTACCCCTTATAACACCTCAAATTTAGAATACAAGGGAGCATTCCCATTGTCCATCACTACTGATGTATTGGTGATGAGAAATGCTATTAAAAATAACTGGAAAATAATTTAGACAGCAAAGAAATGGCTGACATTCTCAGAAACAAGAATTTATTCACACATAAAATATCAGTGAATGTTAAGAACATGGAAGAGAGATCTAAAAGTTCAAGTACAGGCACAAGCACCATTTTTGGGACTTTTAAATGTGGCAAATGCAAGTTTTGTCAGGACATCACTAATTGTTCCAGCGTTTATATTGAAGCAGCTAATAAGACTAGTGTTACTAAGGAAAGATTTAGTTATGATTCATGTCCTGTTGTGTATTTAGCATGCTCTGAAACATGCTTTTGTTATTATATAGGTAAGACCATAAGAAGATTAAGCAAAAGAATTTACGAGCATGTATTGGCAATAAAGAAAAAGGATGCTAACAATGCTTTAGCCAAGCATGCTATGTCCTTCACTGATTTTAGGAAATTTAACTTTTTTTGTATTAGCTAAAATTGATTTGGACAATTTTATTGGTAATAACAATATTTTGCTTGAATGCAGTGAAGCTGAATGGCAAATATGGCTGGCTGCTGACACAAACTCGGGGTTAAATAAACATATTAATCTAAAATGTTTTTTGCTAGCACAGAGATTATAGATTGTATTTTATACTCTAATCTTATGATTGATGCATTCATTTTAGCTATTTGATACAAAATTTACAGTTGATTTTTTTTACTGTTTTAGTTGTATGGTATTTTAAAATTTCCTTCATTTAATAATGGTATAAGTTGATTGGTTCCTTTATTCGCATGATCATGGTTGTTTAGTTGATTCATAAATTGTTCTCAAACTATGATTTGTTCAAATATGTCATATGATTTTCATTCAAGTTTTAAATGGAGTTAATGTGGTTTTACAATTATTTCTGAAGACGTTTTGTGTATTATTAAAGAGAGAACAAAAATGTTCAAAAACTATTTTGGTCTCATATTTTCTGCCATTCTTAGTACTGTTTTTATGTGATTTAACATATTGGATTACTAGTTGGCTTTCAAATTTTGGAAAGATATGAAGAAGGCAAGAAGAGGTAAGGACGTCCAGTTCAGAGATGAATAGATTACATGATAAAAGACCTGTGACAGTCAGGCATGACTGTCAAAGTGGGAAGGAGAATGGCTGTGAGTCATGAAACGTGGTAACAGTTGATGTGTTGCCCCAACCACATGTAAAAATGGGAAACTGTGGGTTGATTTTGATGAATTAGTTTTTCCAGTTATGACAAAGGAGGAGGCATATATTTAGTGAATTCAGTAAGGATTTTATTTCTTGACAACATAAAAAAATTACTTCCGGAAATATGTTTTTGAAAGAAACGTAAACACTATTCAGTAGCAAATGCATATAGCTCACATGAAAAAGGAGCACAATACCTTTCTTTAAGTATCACATCCACAATAAGCGTCTGTTACATAGAAACCATTGGTGTCTGCAGCATTGATCCTCTGTTGGGATGTTTTAAGCTTCCTACTCAACGTTCTGTGAAGCTAGTGAGCTACATTTCTTCTTGTCATAGAGAATGTCATAGAGAATCACTTTTTCTTCACACTACACCTCAGACTGTATCCTTAGAGTGCATGTAGTACAATCCCCCCAAAGGCATTCATGTTTCTCTTCCGGACTGCAACATACCCAGCAATTTCCTTCAAACTGCTTCTTCTGATTTCTTCTGAACATCATCCAAACACGGAATTCCCTGTGTACTCAAACATCATTTTACATTTGACAGAGGAGTACTTCCTTGAGCTATGCTTTCTTTCCACATTATTTGTTTCTCCCTTTTACCTTATAAGTCTAGCTGGGGCAGCCACATACTCTTCAGACAGAGTTACAGAATTAACCCAGCTATAACATTAAGCATCACATTACATTTCCTTTCCCCAGCACAGACAAAAATGTTAAATTTAATCTGCAACAGAGAAGACAGTGATTACACCATAGTATAGACCCTACTATCACTTCCAGTGGTTAAAATGGTACTACATAGGAGGTGGTAGGGCAGCTGGATGAATAAGGAGCAGCTATTTCCCACAGTCTCAGGCAACATTAAGTGACTGCTGACTAAGGCAGCATGAGCACCAAAAGTGAATGAAAGCTGTATTTATGGACAAGCTAAGAATAAGTAACATGCATTTTTTAATTAAATAGATGATTTTGCAACAAATAATATGTTTGCCAGTCAGCTCTAGTGTTTAGCACAGCATTTGTTATTTTTTAATAAAGTTGAATAATGTGAGTTGATGTGGTATTGTTGGTGTTTGTGTGTGTGTGTGTGTGTGTGTGTGTGTGTGTGTGTGTGTGTGTGTGTGTGTGTGTGTGTGTGTGTGTGTGTGTTTGTGTGTGTGTTGTGTGTGTGTGTGTATGTGTGTGTTTGTGTGCGTGTGTGTATCTAGGGCTGCAATGATTGCACTGTATGTACAACAGCAATGAGATAAAATACATTACTATGAGAATTGTTAGTGTATGTATTTATGCATCTATTCATCCATTTGATCACTTTCAAACATCTGAAATGTATACAGAAAAGTGGCTGTAATTTGTAGGCATATCTGTGTGTGTGTGTGTGTGTGTGTGTGTGTGTGTGTGTGTGTGTGTGTGTGTGTGTGTGTGTGTGTGTGTGTGTGCATGCATGCATATGCATGTGTCCATACGTATGCTTATGGTGGGGGTTGCACTGGGTTGTGTTGTATGTGACTGATGTCAGCAAGCTGAAATATTTTACTGTGGCCATTATGAATGCATTTATTTATGTATGTATGTGTGCATTTATTTATTTTTATCGCCTTGCAGGATCAAATGTGATGGCTTCTCTACCAGCACTCAGTTGGCCCATTTTATCCACAGCTGAGACAGATAGAAATGCCTGGATCAGGTGACAGTCCTACACCCTATACATTCCTGTCAAAGACTCTTACATCAGCTCATCTATTGCATGATGACAGGTGGTGGAGAGTGGACCTGACTGCTGGTCCTTCAGGGTGCTCTACACTCACCTGACAGAGCACACTATGGTCTTTCTGATGGGTACTGTGCCCTTCTTGTGACTGATAGCAATATGTCAGTGTATTTTGTGCAAGGCCATACATTGACATGGACACAATAGGATGCCGTATTTGTGATATTCTTCAGTTTGACCATGCATGCTGCTGTAACATTGTGCCTAAGATATGGTTGCAGAGCATTGTTCATCCCCCTATCCCTTCACCTCTGTTTTTAAGTGTTTCCCTTCTTAGTATACAGGCACTATCCCTTACCTGATTCCACTATGAAATCTCAAATGTCAAAAAACTGATGAAATGTAACAATACACAAATGCTTGAAAGACACAACCATGAAAACTCAAAATGCATGCATTTCGGGGACAAGCCTCCACACTGTTGAACTTACATACACCAAATCTGCAGTCACTCAAAGATTAGAAGTGGAGAAATATCCTAAAAACAAAATAACCACTGCCTGTGCGCATACATAAACTGCAGTGACAGTGATTTGCATTGGCAAACAGGGATTGCCATTTTGATCCTTGTTATCTTGTGATTTCAGCATTTGAAGTTTGAAGAATATGCACTCATCTGTCTTTAGAAAATTCCCTCTTTGCCTCCTGCATTTCTGTTTCACTCTCTGGAACTTCACACAGCAACTTCCTCAACTGGGTAGTGCTTGACTATGAATCTCAGGTATAGCTTTCTGTTGATTAGGGCCACAAGTATATCTATGTAATAATTTTGCTAATCAGTTTTCTTCCCTTCATTTCACCATTGCAAACTCAATAAAATAGTTATACCACCGTTTTGTTATAACATAGATCTAAAAATATTTTAGAAAGGGAGAATTTCTGTTAAAAGTTATATGAAAAACACAGTTTTGACAAGAGTATACATGACTCATGTTTTTTGAAAGACAATTTTAACCAGGGAAACTTGAGCACTTTTTTTTAGAAAATGGTGCTTTTACTGGAATTTGCCAAAGAAAATAGAAAAATACTTGATTTTTTTGTAACAAAGAAAAATAAATATATTTGTCCTTTCTCCAAGCAATATTGACCTCAGAGATGTTGATATTAAGTAGCAGGAAGTATAGCATTTGCCTAAACCACATAAATCACTACGTTCACAAAAAATACATATTCATAATTTTCTGAATGTAGCATTTTTCACTTGCAAAAAAAAATTCAATGTTTTTGTGAGACCTAAACTGACAGCCACACCATCAAGATGACGGGATTGCCTTTCATTTCCTAATATTATTTCATGCAAAATATAATATATGGTTGAATGTTTAAGTGTGCTGTCCAGAAAACTAGATTAAAAATCTAAAACCATATTACATATATTACAGCTGGCAAGTAGGATCAATTTAAGGTCTGAATTGTCATTAGTAATAAACCATATCATTTCCAACACTTTCTGTTTAGGATCTAGCAGTCACACAGGCCTCCTCTTTGACCCAGCTGAGAGACCTCCTTTCCCATCCACAGCCCCCACCTCGCCTCAGGGGACTCCGCCACATCCATGTTTCCTGCAGGCTGCCACACATAAGCTATAAAAATATAGAATTGTTATGACACAAAGCCTAAATTACTCTGCACTTCCTGTAAAAGTGAGCTTTTCCATTATTTAAAATGTTGCGGCATTAAACATGAAATAAAAATAAATAAATGTTCTTATTCAAATTGTGGATACAGCTGTTGTGTTGTTTTAAAGCTAGGAGTAGTGTCTAACAATAATTCTTAGGGCTAGGTTAACATAACTACCTTCAGATTTTGTGAAAATGTACCAAACCAGTCTGGGGATGCAAGCATTTCTAGACATGAATTAAAAATGTTGCAGTACAGTACAAGTGCTGCCTTTTAAGGGTTTTATGTGGTTATTACTGTAAGATGCCTCAAGTTAGAAAGCACTATATAAGGAAATATTGATATTGACTGACTTATACACTGCAGATAATGCACAATGCAAGAGGAAAAATCTGGCTGGGTCTGCAAGAGAATAATAGCTGGTGGTAGCTGTACTCATTAAATACTCCTAGATGGATTCTCAAAGAATGTATGCTTAGAGTAAGGTACCCCCCATCTTTAAAAAGGAAGTAAAATAGCCATGATTCCAAGAGAAAAACTGCATCATATGTATGCACACTAGAAGAAACGTCCAAGCTTTTTTGGGCAACCCATAGTTTTACTTCCAGTTCTCAGTGATATTGTTTTATGAAGTACAGGCCAACATGGGAGGACTTTGGCTGACAAAGTTTGCAGACGACTGCAAACTGGGCGCCATAGTGGAAAGTGCATCGGACACGGATATCCTTCAGAAGGGACTCACGGAAACAGATAGCTGGTGACAGAGCCATGGCCTGAAGTTAAATGCCAAAAAATGTATAGTCATACCCTTCGGGAAAAACAAGGTAACCCCAAGCTACCATGTAGGTGGCAATCCACTAAGCACAGAAGAGGTTATCAGGGACCTGGGGACCCAGGTTGACAGTGGCCTTTCTTTTGACACTCACATTGCTAAAGTGGTTAGAAAGACCTTCTACATTGCCCACCTGATCATGAAGGGATTCACATCCAGATCTAGTGAGGTCATTGTTCCCCTGTACTCTTCACTTATCAGACCAATGATCGAGTACAATGCCCCATTCGGGATGTATCTCACCCGACATCTGCAGCAATTGGAGAGACCCCAAAAGTTCCTCACCAAAAGGATAAAGGGACTCCAAAATCTGTCATATGCTGCCAGATTGAAGAAACTCCAGCTCTATTCAGTCGCATACCGCCTGCTCAGAGGTGACATGTGCCTGACATACAAGGCCATGTCCAACCCGGAATTAATGGACATGCTCCACCTCAAAAATCCAAATCCACCAAAACCACTAGAGCAAGCGACTTAAACCTTAGCACGGATATAAATAGGACGTGCTGGAGGGATAGATTTATCACTCAGAGACTCCCTATGCTGTGGAATAAAATCCCGGTCCATGTGAGGCAGAGCACCTCGCTGACTCTGTTCAAGAGAAATCTAGACCTGTGGATGGGAGATCGTAGGTTTACACCGGGAATCATCTCTGTGTCACTGCTGGACAGAGGCACAACAAACTAATGGGCACAGTATTTTTTCATATAAGGGGTGGCGTAAGCCACAAAAATTTGGGCTAGGCTTATAAATGACTTAGGGCAGATAGCCTAGTATAAACCTATGAACCTATGAACCTATGACTATTAAAAAATAAAATTCTGTTTTCAATAACTACAATCTCAAAGTGTTTTGCCAATGATTATTGAGCACAATCGAAACAACAATGGTCCCAAACCAGGGCACAAATGTATAAAGTAGAAACAACGAAAACTGCTCCAAGGACCAGGCAACACAACCAGGTGTAACTGAAGTAATTTATTCACAGTCACTGACTAAGCGCTTTCACCAATAATTGGCTTCTTCAGAGTCACTCTGTGACTGTGAATAAATTACTTCAGTTACACCTGGTTGTGTTGCCTGGTCCTTGGAGCAGTTTTCCTTGTTTCTACTTTATTATTGAGCACAATGTCTGTTCATTATGATTCCATGGGAATTTTTATGCATATCTATAAAAACAAAGTTAGAAGATATTCTCTGAATAGATCATTGAGGCTGTTCCTACTCTCAAGAAACCTGTTTTAGATCCTGGTACACAAGATAATTTTCACCCTATCTCTAACATTCCTTGCTTTTAGTAAGGTTACTGAAAAAGGGTATTTTTAATCAACTTTAGACCCATCTGATAGATAATGGATCCATGGTCCCTTTTCAGTATAGATTTTGCACTCAGCACAGTACTGAAACCACCCTCATTCAGGTAGTGAACACTATCCTGATCCTTAACAGCATTTCATGCTGGTGATTATGGCATTTTGATTAGACAGCTTGAAAGCTAAGTTATCTAAAACAGAGGAACTGTGTCTAAAAGGATTAACCTGGAGTGTCCTGCACAGAAGACATTTTAGAAATAATAAATAGAGCAGATAAATAATAGACTAAATATAATAAATAAAAAATAAACTCATACATAAGTAAATATGCATACCACCTCATAAATTCATACATCATCCAAAGATGAAATTAGCATGTGAATATTTAATAAACGAGTTTCTTTCAGACAGCAAAATCCTCCACCATGAGCCTGTCTACCATGTAATTATTTTGCCATTGTGATCCTACTTTCTCTTCTCTTGAGGGTCTATATTAGAACTTCAAAGATTCAAAACTTTCGAATGTTCTAATATCGACCCCTATTCAGCAAAAGCTGAAAACATTGAACATAATTTGCTGTTCCAAAACACATACACACAACACAAGCACACCAAACAAACAGCAATTCACACACATACACCTAAAATCTTACACCTAACCCTACACTAAACTATACACACACGACTAACTATCCACTTACCTTAACCCAAACCCTAACCTTAAGATCCATCACTATCGCACACTCACCTCACCCACGCCCTAACCCTAACTCATCTACCCCGCCCTAACCCTCACGTCCACACAATCACACACTTACCTGACCCATGCCCTAACCCTAACTCACCTAACCCAACCTAACCCTCACGTCCACACAATCGCAGACATACCTAACCCGTGCCCTAACCCTAACTCATCTAACCTGCCCTAACACTCACATCCACACAATCGCACACATACCTAACCCACACACCAACCCTAACTAACCTAACCTGCACTCAATCGCACACTTACCTGAACCCAACCCGTAACTTTCCATCACAGCACTGAAAATACCGAAGCAACAGAAAAGGACAACTGAATTCTTTCCCTAGGAAAAAATTTGGTTTTCCGTTGCTTCGATATTTTCAGCTTTTGCTGAATAGTGGTCGATATTAGAACATTCGAAGGTTTGAAACTTCAATGTTCTAATATAGACCCTCTCTTGCTGTGCTGTGTTCTGATCACAGAATATATACAGTATCACACTCATGGGTAGCTTTTTTTAATTTGTTTATCAATGTGTAGGTACCACAGCACTGGAAGGTGATACAAAAATAAGTACACTTCTCTCCAGGTGGTAGTGCCGGTAAAGTACTTCATTATGCAGTGCTGCATCAGATAGATCTTGTACCAGTTGCCAAGGGTATCAGGGGAACAGTGAGAAAATGTCAAGATGTCCTTGTTAATACCACGCACACAGCAGTGCACCCAACTTTGTGATGACATATCTATGTGTGAGACTGATATCTCATATCAAACTCCACTGTGCACATCTGTAGACTGCTACAAATGCGAAAGTGACTCATTTCATATTAAAAGCAGAGTAACACTTCAGAAATGACTATATTAAATAGGGGGTGGTATGGGGTGGCTGCCCTAGCCTCTTAAAATACAAAACAGGAGTAAGAATACAATATCCCTCTTTGTAGTAATCTATGTTCCAAAACTGTCCATGAACTCATGTTAAATACAACATGTATGTAAATGCTTCACTTCACCTTGTACCCAGACTGTGGCAACATTCATATCCAGAGTAACATATCTTGCATAAACAATGACTTCCATTTGCATACATGTTATGGAATATCATTATTTAAATCAGGCATAATTGGAATGCTTGGAAAAGTGATCACAGAGTGAAGCTGTCACATAGAAACAGAGCTGAGAAAGTGATAATATGTATAACCACAGGGCATTAGAGAAGTCTGATATGTTACTTTTCTATTTATCTTGCCAGATTGTACAGTAGGAACTAAAGAATTTATTTCATATATGCCTGAGGCCAGCATGACTATCTTAATCTAATATCTCTGTAAACAATTCTTCAGACTTTAGACATTTCATTTCAGAGTATTTGGGAATCTTATATGCTATGGCAGCTATGTAGGGCAGCATTCCTTGCTATCACTGTCATGGTGTGAGTGTTATTATAGTAAGGTACATTGTGCCTGAGACCATTTATCCAGTCAGGTTACTGCATATATCCTGATGTGTGCCTCCTGTTCCAGCTTGTCTACTAGACTAGGGACTGCAGGTACTAACTTGTTTTCCACTGTGCAGTTTATTGATATGGCTTTTGTTAATGTATGACATATGAGCTAAGGCTGTATACACCATTGTCATCATCAGCAATGCCATTTGTGTCTCCTACTTTATTTTTTATGCAATCAGAGGAGGAAATGCTCCTTCTCAGAGCTGAAGCCATACTACACAGCCAAAACATTTTGTCTTATACACTAATGTGGTGCAGTATTTTTTTATTTATTCCATTCTGCTGTTTGCATGAGCATTTCCAAAATGCACAAATTTGCGTAATATAGCTGTAATGTCAGTATACACCAGAATGGGGACCCAGATACAATACTGCACTATTTATTGACAATTAGCATGACTAACACTTTTCCTTGCCTGGCATGCTGTTATCATGTAACACAGTATGCTTCCTATATTTTTTGACTGCATGTCACATGTATTTATTGTTGTGTATTCTGTAGGTTTATGCAGTGGTTGTACACTCAGCATGTCTTTGCAATGCCACAACCTCCTTGTTCTGTACACAATATGCTATGATTCACACCAAAGGTCAAATGTGATGTTAACAGTAATCCCTCAGATGGCGGAGGATGGCTATACAAATTAGCTTTCTATAACTGTAAAGCATCACTCTTCTGTTCTGATTGAAGATTTTGGGCATTGACTGTATTCATTTGCATTTCAACCCAATCTCCCCATCGTGTATATCTTCTGACCCTCCACTATTCTCCATTTCTCAAGTGCCCATCTACTTCCAGTGCTCCTTACTTTTCCTGGCTTGTGGCAAACTCTTCCAAAGCCATCATGAGTTAATAGAGATTATAGGATTAAGTGACATCAGAAGCAGTGTGACGAAGTAAGGGAACATTTCTGTTAATTTTACAATGGTGTTCTAGGTTACTTAATAATGCCAAGCATATGCTGTGCACACTTTCCAGGTGCATGTCCCCCAGGTTATCTGCACAAACAAGAATACAGTAATAATCTACAGACTGTAATTGTTCTCAGACATTGCCAGGGAAAAGTGTCACTGTGACAGATCCCTTGCCCTTCCTGGAAAATGGGATAATGGGCTGGCTGATACTAACTTTGACTATCTAGCTGGCCTTTCAGTGTCTGGAACACTTGCAGGGGGACACAATGACTCTGGCACTAGACCAGCTGTTTCAAGATTTTAAACAGGCAGCAAAGAAAACTGCAATTCATAAGTTACTGGGTTGGTTTGGTCAGTGTTGCAGGCTTAGCACCATCAGCAGGACAGGCAGGTATTTCAAACACATGCCATTAATTAACTTCTAAAGAGCTATGACACATGGCAGAGGCTTTGCACATCCTGGATGAAGAAATCAGTGCACACTAAGAAGCTTGTTTCCTACAGGATTACTTCTCATACTGTTGTTAAAGGCATTGTAGTGATTTCTGTATGTGCTCATTGGAAGCACAGCTTGTTTATAGTGTTTCCGTATATGCTGTAGTGGAAATGTGTTTTCAAACTCTACCATTACTTAAAAAGTAATTTTATAATACATTTGAGTGGTTAGAGCTGCATGTCCTGTGATACATGATAAGTTGGTACAGCTAATTTAAAAAATATTTTATTGTGTGCTCATTACTGCTTATAGTTTTGTAACCTTTGACAGAATTCTTTGTAACAACTGCAGTCATAGTATTAGACATGTTAGACAAGCTTCAAATAGCAGAAAAGCCAGCAGACCATTATTTAGAACATTACAAGTTCCAAGATCAAGGACTATTAGATCAAGAACATCTGATGCAAAATAAATAACATTTCAATCATTTCTTTTAAAAATGATAAATATTCAATTAAAATTAAGTGGCATCTTTTTAATAATCAAAAAATCTTCAAATAGCATAAGGCAGCCTGTTGCAACTGGCCATAAAAAGGCCAAAGGTTCAGACAGCTAGCTTAGTGTTCTTTTCAAGCTGACAGATTGACAGTTCTGAAATGATGCTTCCATATTCGCAAACAGGAAAATAAAAATTCTTGTTTGTCATTAAAAAAATGTCATCTGCTTTTTTAATGTCAAAGCATACCTCCCAACTGTCCAGATTTTCACAGAATGTCCAAATTTTTTCCTCATATTTTTGTTCTGTTCCACATAAACTTCCCATTTTTCTGGCAAATCACTGAGGATGGAAATCACTAAATAATGACATGCATTTAGCCTTATGTAATGGATAGCATTGTTGTGTAGCACTATGTAAGGGGCGGCACAGCTGGGTACCATTATATAATGGGTAGGATTGCCGAACAACTATATGTAATGGGTAGTGTTGCAGGATAATACTATGTTTTGTATAGCATTGCAGGATAGCATTGTGTAAGAGGTAGCACTGCAAGATAGCATGGGTATGAGTGGTAGAAGGTGCCAGACTCAAGGATTAAATTCCTTACATGGCTCATGAAAATACTGGTCTCCAGGTGGCGGCATGAGTTAAAATCTTACCTCCATACTGCTTTTCCAGTGTTTCAACTACATCCAGAGCCATCCAAACTAAGACAATAACGTGTTCTTGATTAACATTCACTTGTACTTGTTTTTTTTATGGCGATCATTACTGTTTTTGAGCATTTCAAGGCATTTATTTAATTTTGTAGCACAAATAGTCATTATGCGTTTGCTGGCTTTTCTAGGCTGTGTGCTTCCAAATCTCTTTGCGGTGGGGTGAATTTGCCAGGAACTTAGTTACATACATACATACAAATATTTCAAGCATGGGCATTAATGCCCTTCTAGCTTGTCAATATACCAAAACACTTGTTCCCATAATGTGTCCAGGCTGTTCTTAAAAATATATCTAAACTAGTACTTGCTTTAATGTAATTTGTCTGTTCCATGCATCAGCTACTCTCTCAGAGAACCAATTAGTACACTTCTCATTCCTATAGAATCTTCTACATAGGTTTTCTGATGATTCTTTTGATAACCCTAAACATTCCCAGAGGTAGCTGTCTCTAAATGCCCTATATACTTGAATAAGATCTCCTCTTAGGTATCTGTAAGAGACACAGTACAAGTTCAGATATTTTAGTCTTTCATAATAACTTAATTGTAAACAACTTAGTTGTTTGGTAGTTGTTTTTATTTGTTGTTTAATCTAAACTTGAGAGCTGCTTTTGTTGTGCTTTTTGCAGTAAGACATTCCAGGTTCAGACATCTTGTGGCAGAAGGTGTTTACCTGGTCTCTCTGAGTTGGGGAGCACTACTAGTTGTTTGTTGTTTAAACTGCACTTGGGAGCTGCTTTTGATGTGCTTTTGATGCGCTTTTGCATTAGGAAATTCCAGGGTTAGATATCTTGTGGTAGAAGGTGTTTATCTGGACTGTCTGAGCTGGTAAGCACTGGAGGAAGCTCAAAGTGTTATTTATTGGCTAGAGGGCATATGTGACAGTTTACAAGCATTTTTTTCTACTGTAAATCAAACAAGTTGCAATGCTCTTTGTTCACTAACAGAGAACTCTGTGAATCTTTTCCAGTGTTTCACCTGCATCCAGAGGCATCCAAGTTAAGATAACAATACTTCCGTGATTAACTGCACTTGTGCTTGCTTTACACAGTGATAATTAATATTTTCGAGCATTTTTAAAGCATTAATTTAATTTTGTGACAAAACAGTAATTTCTCTATTTGTTGGCTTTTCTAGTCTTTATGCCTCCAAATCTCATTGCAGAAGGATGAATTAGTTAGGGACTTAGTTCTTTGGTATTTGTTTATTGTTTAGTCTGCCCTTGAGAGCTGCTTTTGTGTGCTTTTACATTAATAAATTCCAAGATCAGATAGCTTGTGGCTGAAGGTGTTTACCTGGTCTCACCATGTTGGGAAGTATGGCAGGAAGCTCAAAGTGTGGTTATTTATTAGCTAGAAGGCACAGGAGTCAGTTTTCAAGTTTTTTTTTCTCTCCATGAAACTGCCCACCTGGCTGATTTTGTTAGCAATGCCCTGTATAGTAGCTAATGCCTAGGCAGCAAAATTTACCTATAAAGTTAGGATTAGATCCAAAACCTGTTAAACAGTGTGGAATTGTGCAGAAATAAGCTTAGTGCAGATAGTCTGTGCATCAAATAGCACTACAATTTCCTAGCATTATATAAGAGCCTGCCCTTAACACCAGAAATTCCCCTAGGAGATTCTTGTTAAAACCCAATCCTTAATCCTAAAGCCTATTACAGTACCAGACAACATAGATATGTAATTTCCAAATGTCTGTTTGGCTAGCTTGGTAGATTTGGGCATCATAAGACAATGTAGCAATTGTCTCATGTTCTCAACCAACCAATTAATCATAAAACAACCCAGTATGCAAGAGATGTAAATGCACAACTTCCTTGGAGGCCAAAATCTCTCATACAAACAAGGTTGACAGGAATACCCACTCTACATCCCTTACACATACGGTTCACCACACACAGAGATTGTCTTATGCTGAGGTGCTTAAAAGAAGCTTTCCCAAACCTCAAAGACCTCCACAGCCACCTAATGACAATAATGCTCCTCAGCAGTCACTAAAGCACACACCAAAAGCAGCACTAAATATCTCATATAAACCTACACCTAATGGTCTTCGAGTGCAAAGCCCATAAAACAAACATACATTTTACCTAATACTGTTGTGACTGGACACACACACAGATGTCCCACTCACCATGTTAGACAAAGAGAAGATAGCAGTAGGTTACCTATCAGGTGCCAGGATCCACAATGTTAAACATGCACTCAAGTTATGCACCACAGGTACCAATATAATTCTATCATAGTCCATGTTGGTGTAAATGACCTGAGACATACCTCACGTGACTATATGAAAAGAGATATAATGGATCTCTTAGAATATGTGTCACAAATAGGTATGACCATTGTACCGTTCTGCCTTCACCAAGAATGATGAGGCAGTATGAACAGGAAATTACTGATTTTAATAATTGGCTTAGTTTCTGGTGTCACTAGGAGGATCCAACATCTGTCAGCATAGGAGAACATGGTAAAAAGGCCACATTGCTTTGCAAAGGAAGGGTTTCATCTGTCCCGCCTAGGCTTTTGGATATTTGTCAAAACATTAGCCACCCCCTCAGAGTCTTTTTTAGGTAATGCCAAAAGATGAAAATACCAATATAGTGAATCACCAAAAACTGAACTTTTTGGTGATTTGCTTTGGTATTATTCAGTCGAGTCTCCTTTTACTGGTTGTTTTATCAATATAGTGAAAAAGTCTACAAGCACCCTTAAGGTGTTACTGCCAAATGCTCAGAGCCTTAACTAAAATCTCCATACCCTTCAGGCCCTTCTCATTCTGGAGAATGTAGACATCTGTGTTGTGACTGAGACCTGATTTAAAGCCATAGAAATACTCCAGCAGTGCAAGGCTACGGTGTCTTCCACAGATTTAGATCAACAGCAACAGAGACTGGGGCCAAAGGTGGAAGTGTCTTGATCTGCATTAGCCGCAAACATACCTCCCGTTTGGTTAAAAAGAATGATACCATGGAGCTCATCCACATGGGAGTCACCATAGGTAAGGTGCCTGTCCATATCATGGTAGGCTACAGGTCACCATCTATACCCCTAGTCTCTCACAGCTTTTACCTAAACCTACTACAGGCACTCACCATCCAGCCAAATGCACTATTCATGGGTGATTTTAACTACCCTCTATAGACTGGGAAATGTTCACTGAATCAAAATCACAGGCACAAAATTTCCTGGACGTCATTAACATAAACACTGTGGAGCAGATAGCACACACTTCAATCAGAGGATTAACATACTGGATCTGGTACTCACCAACATGAGAGAGAGTTGCACCTCTTTGTGTCACTTCCTGACTAGTGAGACTGGATCACAAAGCTGTCTCATTCGAAGTAAAAATCAACCCAGAAAATCCAGCAAAACCAGTAACAATTACAAACTATTCAAAAGCAAACTGCATCGTATTAAGTGACAGTTTGTCAAAATTCAATGCTCACCCAACCCCAAGACCACAGCTACCTATGCAGAAACATGCAGAGTCACTAAACAAACATATGCATGGCTGCACAGAGACTGCCGTACCTCGCAGAAATAAACCCAAAACAAAAACTAACGACAAACCCCTCCAGTGGAATTCTCACCTAAGCAGGGTATATAATAAAAGAAGAAAACTCATGACCAAAATCAGGAAAAGCAACTCCCTTAAAGACAAGTGCTCTCTTATTCAACTAAACAAGAAACTAAGAAGTCTAAGTCGAACAAGGCCAACTATGAGGTCAGGTACCACCTACAACTATCAGGGTGACATAGCAAATCTACTGGCTAATAAATTCAGCTCAGACTTCACCCCCCACACCCACCTCAGCTCCACCAGGTGAAATCCCCTCTAACATACTCCCCCCAGCTATGAGCAGGGGCCAGGTGCTGGCAGCACTCGCTAAAGCCAAGAACATCACCTCCATGGGTTCTGACAATATCCATGGTTGCTAATAACAAAATGTACCAGCCAAAACTGCAAACTGTAAACCAACAGTTTAAGTTACGTTTTGGGATGAAAGTGCTTAACTCCTGTTATATATGATTATACTCTGTGATTAACTATTTTTTCACCACTCATCTTGCTTGTTTGTATTCGTGCTGGTCTCCAGCCAAGTATGTTTCTTTTGGTTTACACCATCCCTGGTTGCCTCCTGAATGCTATAAAACATGACCTAACAGGACCACTTGAGGCAGTATTCAAATGCAGTCTTGAAACAGGCTACATTACAAGTGAATGCAGACCTGCAACAGGCATTCCCCTCCATAGCTATCAACTTCTTAGTGCAAGAAATCTCGACAAAGCCTGACAAAATGGGGGGACAAAGGCCCAAAAATAGGGACACATTTTAAAAATTGCTCTAATAAACTTAGAGAATGGGTAGAGTAACAGGAAAACTATTGCATATAATACCAATAAATAAAGGAGGGAACTCCACCAAAATATCAAACTTTAAGCCCATATCCTTATTATATCTTATATCCAAAATTCTTGAAAGATGTATCCACCAACAGTTAATGAAATACCTATTGCAGAACAACTTGTTTTCCCAAACTAAGAACATCTTCCGGCCTAGTCACAGCACATCTACATCTCTACTATCCTTCACAGACACTGTATATAAGGCCAGAAATGAAGGATACATTGTATCCTCAGTGTTTCTGGACCTGTCTAAAACCTTTGACATGGTCTCACACTCCTTACTGCCTGATTAAATGTCCAACCTAGATTGCTCCCCTACCACAGTAGAGTGGTTTCAAAGCTATCTACAAGACTGGAAGCAAGACGTTAAATGGTCAAACTAACTTTCCCCCTTTCTCCATAACCTTACAGGAGTCCCTCAAGGCTCCATCTTAGAACCCCTGTTGTATAATATATTCACCAATAACTTACATACCGCCTCTTCCCCTGGAACACAGATTCAGTGGGTCTATATTATTTAGTCGAATGACTATTCAGTGAATAGCCATTTGTCAAGCACCTATTTATCGAAGCCACTCTTAATTTATTTATTATTTATTTATTTTATTTTACATTTGTTAACCGGGCTAATCTAGCTGGATATATTTTCATTTTCAGTAGAGGCCCGGGGGGAAATACTCCACACATAAACAACAGACAAAACAGGGAGAAAGGCTCAACAAATAAACACGAACAAAATAAAAATTGTTTACAAAAATTCAAGAAAGGTATAACAGTTACAAACTATGGAAGAATACGAGACATAATTTCAAATTGCAAATTAAAGTATGTGAAGATGATTATACGACATAATATATTTACACATAGTACAACTACAGGTAGTTTTAGAGTAAAACAACTCTGTAGGGCTAACTCCAAGATATTTTTTAGAGAGTATTCGCATCTTTGGTTACTCTAGTATAATCCAGACAGTTAGTATATCAAAGTGGCTAGACAGTAATGGGAGAAAAGGAGGAAGAAAAAGAAATGAATGATGAAATTTTAACTTGGGCAAACCAGCAGTTGGCCACAGTCTGGAATCTGTCCTTTTCACCACTGTAGTGTGATCTTGGAGTTGGTATATTTGGTTAGGGGGTGGGGGGGCAGCCCCCCCACATTGGAGTGTAGGGGGTGTAGCCCCCCCCACCTTGGCAGGTTTTAAATTTTATTTTATTTTTTTTTTGCAGTTACAAGGTTGCCCAACTGCTTGTTTGCCCTACTTAAAATTCACCGTTTAATAGAGAACGGCTTTGATTAATAGGTGTTCGACAAATGGCTATTCACTGAATAGTAATTCTACGAAATGATAGAGACCCAATTCAGTATACAGACGATTCCACCTTAATCTGCACCTCTCGTACACACCCAGAACTACTCAATGACATTCAAAAATCATTCACTGCTATTGAATCATGGTTCACAGATGCCCAACTTTTTCTGAACCCCCCCCCAAAAAAAATTAAGCCTTTCACCTCAAAAATACCACCTTCAACTATGACCAATTTTACATCCACTTAGCAGTCAACACTATCATCGAAAGAGTACAAGCAACAAGATTACTAGGTGTAATTATGGATAACAATCTCACCTTCGACCTTCATATCCAACAAAACATAAGGAAACCCAAAAGAAACTAGGTATCCTCCAGAAATAGGCAATTCCTTACCACATTAACCGAGACTACCCTAACAAAAGCTTTCCTTCTCCCCTCCCTATTTTATGGTTCTTGTATACTCAGCAATCTACAAAACTCCACAAAGACAAACTGGACCACTGCTATAACAAAGTCGAAAAGTTTGCCACAAGCTCCAAATACCATACAAACCATTGTAAGCCATTATGGAAACTAAATTGGCTTGAACCCTCCAACCAACTAACATATATCCAACTAACTACTATTCACAACCTAATATGCAAACTCACTACCTGTCCTGCTCTAAATAAGCTTGTAAAACTCTACATACCAAGCACACCACTCAGATCACAAAACAAAAACCTATTAGAAATCTCCAAACTTTCCAACTACCAGGTCAATCTCTATACTCAACTCAGTTTCTAAACTATGGAATTATCTCCCGCCAAAAACCACATTAACACCAAGCCTGCCACTCTTTAAAGTCTCTTTAAAAGGACAGCTAAATAAATCTTGGCACTGCACATGTTTAACTCCAGGTTAAACCGCCTCTGCTGCTGCTTCCTCTGCCCACCTCCTTTATTCTCCTTCAGTTTTCCTTCTACCCCCTGTATATCTTTGAAGCCTACAAATCTTTATGCTACTTTTCCCCTTTCTCCAAGTAAAGCTGTCTATATACTGCTTTTTTAGGCAATGCCATACTGAAAGTACTTCTGAAATAGCAAATCAAAACCAAGAAAATCTAAAGGCATTACTGCTCAATGCTAGGAGTCTAAACAAAAAACTCCACTCCCTAGAAGCTGTTTTTGCCTTAGAGAATGCTGACATCTGTGTAGTCACTGAGACATGGTTTAAGCTGTGGTGAGCACACCAACAGTGCAAGGTTATAATGCCTCCCACACACTTAGGCCAGTTACTTCACAGGTAGGGACTAAAGGTGGAGGTGTCTCTGTTTACATCAAAAATAAATATACTTCAAGGCTGTTCAAACAGGACAATGCACTTGAGCTGCTCCATGTTCAAATCACCATAGGCAGTGTAATACCACTTCCTTGCAAGCTATAGGTCCCCTTCTATGACCCAGGAAACCTATACCATGTATTTAAACTTAATAGAACCAATAACAATCCAACCCAATACCATATTCATGGGTTCCTTTAATTACCCCACTATTAACAGGGAATCCTATATGACACCAGACATACATGCACAGAGCTTCCTGGATTTTGTAAACACAAACTTCCTGGACCAGATAGTCAATACACCAACGAGGGGTGCAGCCATACTGGATCTAGTCCTCACTAATATGGGAGAGTGCTGCACACCCCCTACTGTAATGCCTTCCCTGGTAAGGTCAGAGCCCACAAAATGGTCTCCTTTGAAGTAAAAATAAAACCAGTACCACCCGGCTAAACCTGGACTATTCAGGAGCTACTCTAAGGTTAACTTCCTGCTATTACATGATAGCCTGACAAAATTTCAAGCCCCCATAAACCCTGGGAACACTGCTGCCTATGCAGAACTCTCCACAGAAACCATGTACAAGCATGTTAATAGCTGCATAGAGGCAGCTGTGCCCACCAGGAAGAAGTACAGAACTAACTCAAAAACAAGCCACCCTGGTGGAATCACAAATTCAATAGGCTGTATAAGAGGAGGAAGAAAATCAAGGCAAAAATTAGGAGGTGCAGCATCCAGCAGGATAAAAGCCCTCTCATCAAACTAAACAGAGGACAAATAAAGTCTACCAAAGCCAAATTTGAGGTAAGTTTGGCCTCCCACACCAAGGATAACCACAATGCATTCTTTAACTATGTCCACAATCTGAAAGGCAATACACAATTGTATGCAGAGCTCATTGTAAATGGAGCTACTTATAATGAGCCAGAAGATATAGCAAACCTCTTGGATAATGAAGTCAGCTCTAACGTTACTCCTCTCTCCCCCTCAACCTTCCCTCAGGAAATATCTTCAAATATAACTCCCCCTACTATCACTAGGGAACAGGTCCTTAATGCTGTCTCCAAGACCAAGAACACTGCATCAATAGGCCCAGACAATATCCCAGGATGCCTTCTAAATAGCATGAAACATAACTTATCAGGGCCTCTGGAATTATTATTTAACTGTAGCCTCCAAACAGGCTTCATGCCTCATGAATGGAAAAAGGCAACAGTCACCCCTCTGCACAAAGGTTGGCCATCTACAGACCTTGGAAACTACAGATCCATAAGTCTCATTAGTCTTATACGTAAAGCCATGGAAAGAATTATCATAGAGATGATTAACAGAGATATAGTAAACCACCAGACACTGGACCAACCCAGTCTGGTTTCGCCAAGGGCAGATCATGCCTACTCAACCTGGTCAACTTCTTTGAGAAGATTATGAAAGCAATGGATGAGGGTAAAATCATTCACACTGCCTACCTTGACCTGGCCAAGGCATTTGACACAATACCCCATTCAGGCATTGTTGGCAAACTCAAGAGGTTAGGTGCAAACCCGTATATCACCCGTTGGACAGCCAACTGGTTCATAGACAGAGCCCAGAAAGTTAGAATTGGGGAGTCCACCTCTACAAAGAGGAGTCCCTCGGACATCAGTCCTTGGACCACTCCTTTTTGGCTTATACTTCTAAGAAGTCAAGGCCAATGTCAGTGGTCTCTTGATGACTAAATTTGCAGATGTTTGCAAGTTAGGAGCTGCCATTGAATCTTACACTAACACAAATGTTCTCCAGGAAGAGGTGACACAGACAAACAGCTGGTGTCAGAGCCAAGGACTAAAAGTAAATGCCAAGAAAAGCATAATAGTATCCTTTGGAAAGTCATCCATCCCTGGTAGCTATCATATTGACAACACATCCCTTCGAAGTGACCCAGTAGTCAGGGACTTAGGGACACACATTTATTTATTTATTTTATTTATTTATTTAACATTTGTTGACCGGGAATGTCTGACTAGGTTCCACAGAGCCTGTTTTCAGCAGAGGCCCGGGGAGAAATGCTCCAGATGCATGTCTTTGGAACATAGATATTAATTTAGCCTTTGACCATCATGTGTCTACAATGGTAAGGAAATAATTCTGTGCTGCGCAACTTATAAACAAAAGTATGGCATCGATGTCCAAGGAAGTCATTGTTCCACTGTATTTGGCATTCATCAGACCTATCATTGAGTACAATGCCCCCTTTGGTATGTACCTAACCAGGCATAAACCAACAATTGGAATGCCAACAGAGGTTCCTCACTAAAAGAATACAGGGCATAAGTAAAATGACCTGTGCAGACTGCCTCAAGGCCCTATCCCTGTATTCTGTCTCCTACAGGCTTTTGAAGGGAACTCTATGCCTGGCATATGGGCATTGACAGACCCCACTCTGATGGACCTCCTCCATATCCACAAAACAAACAGCACCAAAATTACCCATTCTAAAGACTTAAACCTTGCCTGTGATATGAATAGGACATGCTGGAGAGATAGGTGTGTGTCACAGAGACTACCCCATCTATGGAGCAGGTTCCCTATCCATGTGAAGCAGAGTTCCTCCTTAACCCAATTCAAGTGCAACTTGGACAATTGGATGGGAAACCAGAAAGTCATCCCTGGTTTGGTACCTATGTCTCTAATGGACACAAGTAACCTGTAAATGGTTCATCTCCCAGGCTCATGCTTACACTTATCAAGGGTATCAGAACTGGTCTGAGATTTGGAATGCATGGCTAGGCTTAAAAACTCCCTTGTTGTCATTAGCCCAGTTAACACCTATGAACCTGTTTGATCTTGTATAGTCTAGTATAAGCCTGTTCTCACATGATTAATATGCTGCTAAGTACATTAACTATTTTCTTCTCAAGTTGTCTACTCTCAATACGTAGTAATGTTTTAGAAACACTAAACAACTGTACACCTTTGCTCACAACTTTAACCTGTCTGCCATGTATTATGTAAAGTCATAAGGATGTTTTTGTAAAAATTGTAATCAGTCTGTTTATATGTATCTAAATGTCTAAATGTGGAGCTTGTCTCCCTGGGCCTCCACTGAAAATAGGTTATGTGATCCTGTCAGACTATCTCACTTAACAAATGTCAAATAAATAATTTTGTGTTAACATACATTTTCTGAAGGATTTGAAGTCTGAAACTCAAATATATGTCATTATTTAGTGACTTCAATCCTCAGATTCTCCAAATGATTTGCCAGAAAACCACAAATTCTATGAGGAATAGACCAAAAATATGAAGCAACAATCTGAACATTCTACAAAGATCTGGACAGTTGAGAGGTATGTTCCCTTCCACAAGGATAGACCATCAATCAACCAAGGGAACTACAGACCCATTAGTCTAACAAGCCTAATATGCAAAGCCACGGAATGAATTATAATAGAAATGGCAAACAAAGACATTTGCAGCCTATAGACACTGGACCCATTCCAATTTGACTTTGCTAAGGAAGGTCATGTCTACTTAACCTGGTAGACTTCTTTGAAAGAGTTACCAGGCAAAGGATGAGAGTAGAACAGTGCATACTGCATATCTTGACCTGGCTACGGCATTTGATAAAATACCCCACTCACACATTGCTGACAAACTTTCTGAACTAGGCATCAACCCTTGCATAACTCATTGGATTGCCAGTTGGCTCACTGAGAGGACCCAAGAAGTCAGGATTGGTGAGGCCATATCCACCAAGAGATTAGTCACTGGTGGAGTACTCCAGGGCTCTGTGCTGGGCCAGCTCCTGTTTGACATCTACTCCTCAGAAGTCTAATGTTAAAGGCCTCTTACTCACCAAGTTCTCAGATGACTGTAAGTTAACAGCTATTACAGATTTCCTCCAAGATACAAACAGTTTGCAAGTGAGTTTAAAACAGACAGATGACTGGTGCCAATGCCATGGCCTAAAACTCAATAACTCAATGCCAAAAAGTGCATTATTATCTCCTTTGGGAAAATGTCAACCTGAATGAATTACTTCATTGATAAAATGCTGCTGAGAGTTGATCCAGTAGTAAGGGATCTGGGGACGTGTGTAGACAGCAAGCTGGCCATTGACAACATGTAGCTAAGATAATAAGAACATCATTCTATGTCACTCAACTTATAGATAAGAGTATGGCGTCCTGGTCCAAGGAAGTTGTAGTATCACTCTACTTGGCTGTTATTGGACCGGTCACTTAATACAATGCCTGCTTAAGCATGTATGTAACTACACACTTGCAACACTTAGAACGTCCACAAAGGTTTCTCAACAGGAGAATTCAGGGCATGAATACCCTGTCCTGCACTGATTGCTTAAAGTCTCTGTCTCTATGTTCAGTCTACAGGCTGCTGACAGGAGATCTTTGCCTGGCTTACAGGGCTTCTGAGCCCCAGCCCTGATGGATCTGTTCTACGTGTGGAAAACAAACAGCATCAGAAACACTAGATCTGGAAATCTGAACTTCTTTTGTGATGTACACAGAATGCACAGGAGAGACAGATGTATCCCAAAGGATCCCACACTATGGACGATGCTCTCTATCCATGTAAACCAGAGTTCATCCCTGACTCTATTCAAATGAACCCTTGACAATTGGATGGAAAATTGTAAATTTACCCTGGTATGATCCCCATGTCCCCTATGGAAGGTGGCTATCGCCAAGAAAAGCATTATCCTAAATAACATTTCCCCTACAAATACTTAGCTACTTGCCTACAAACATGCCCCCCCGTCCCTGTATGATACTCGGTTGCCAAATTGTTTTGGACCACTAGGCTTGTAAGAGCCCTAGTGATCATTAGCCTAGTGACAACCTATGAACCTATGATAGCACTATGTAATGGGCAGCATTGCTGGGCAGCAATATGTAATGGGTAGCATTGCCAAATAGCATTATGTAATGGGTAGCATTGCCAAATAGCATTATGTAATGGGTAGCATTGCAGGATCATAGGATCATAGGGATTAATAGGCTATCGACCCAGAGGTCATTTTAAGCCTAGCCATTTCAGCTCAATGTAATACCGTAGAGGGGGCAGCATTCATAGGCAGTTCTAATGCTGCTGGCTATTTTGTTCTGACATAATAGCCTTCAGTGAGTTACCACAGTATAAAGATCAGTGTGAATCCCTGTGGAATATCATAACAGGTCACTCCTAAGATCTATCTCTTACAATCCCAGGGTATGCTGTTGAGTACTCTCCATTGCTGAGGAAGTCTGCATATTCTCCAAATCTCTACATATATTTTTTAGGTACTCAAGTTTCATCACACTTCCCAAAAATATGCTGGTTTATTGTTTATAACCAGTTAATGTATATGGTATTTTTAGTCATGCCGTTGTAAACTGTGTCTTGACTGAAAGGGTTGAAGAAGGTTCTATCCATTAATCCATTTAAGAAATAAAGTTAAAAAAATTAAACTAAATCCCAGTGTATCATTTTAAACACAGTCTTTTTATAATGTTTTTTGAATTATATTTGGGCTGTTCTACCAATAAACGTCTCAAACACACACAGGCAGTGGCTAGTGTTGGTTATGCACAGCTTTCTACAGGGTGTAAGCTCTTCTTTTCATGAAATTTCATCTCAGTCGTCCCACAGACATTTACATTCAGCTTGTACCCCTTATCCTGCTATATGCTACAGTAGATGGATTGCACAGATTAAAATAATCACAAATGATAGTGTTTAGATTTAAAACCACACTTATAGTGGAAAACAGATGTGTAGCTGACTTTAAAATAAAAAAACAGAAGTAACCATTAAATGAATTAGAAATGAAACCTCATTTAGCAACTCTAGTTAAACAAGAAAGATATTGCATTACTATACATCAGCAGAGCCAAGGAGAGATTGTGTGACTCAGGCAAGCATTTTGCCTATCAAAAGAATGACAGTACTCCTAATAAATTTAAGCCTTTAAATCTTTATAAAGACTGTGAAGTAACATTACTTGTATATTAAATTAAAACCACATTCAGCTGCCCAAATATCAGTATTATTTCTAAAAACAGAACTGAATAAGCATATGCATCTAGGTACATAAATGGTCTTTATTTTCTGAGTGCATGAGGCTCACATTACTAAGTTAACTTAATTAGGTCTTGATATTCATAACTTTTGTTAAGCTTAAAAATGGACTGAATAATATAGCTATTCAGCCAACCATCCAGTCACACTACCATAATATAACACAAATACTGACCTGCATATTTCAGATATAGTTCATCCAGTGTGCTGAGTGGAAAATACCTAAAAACAAAAAAGCTTTATTCAAGTTAATTACAAATGTATGTGTATTACATAATATTTTTTGTTTCAGTTTCTCCTTGCAGACACAGAAGTATATGGTACTAATCAGTAGGATTTTTTCTGGCAGAAATATTTCCTATTTCCTCAGAATGTTCAAATTCATTGTGAATAAATTACACTGTGTAACATACTGCAGTAGTTCATCAAGTTCTAGTCTTACAACCTTATTTCTTGTGGTGGTAACTCTTGTGATAGCTGGTAGTTGTAGTAGGAGGAGATCATTTAAACAGGCAGTAAGAGAGTACTGAGGGAATAGAGTATCACATGGGATCCTTACAGACACTCAAGATCCAGCTGCTTGAAACCCAGAAACTCAAATCCATGGTCTTGAGTGGCTGTCTCTTGTCTGCGCACCTGGCCGAGCAGCTGCTTGAAATCAAACATGAGATCAGGGACTCAGCGACATCATTATCATCTCATCATGGAATCAGGATTTTGCTCAGAGTTATGGTTAGGGAGCAATTGGCAACTGGTTCAGAGTTAGGTTTAGGAAGCAATCGGGATTTAGCTCAGAGTTAGGATTTGGGAGGAGAGTTTGTTCATAGTTAGCGTTAGAGACTAAAAGGGAATTATTTTTGGAGTTAGGGTTAGGGTTCTGAGAGGGATAGTTTAGTGGAAGTGCACAGGCACTGGGGTACTGACAGTGAGAGAATTTGTCAATATGAGTGAGGGGCAGCAGGGAAGTGTGTCACAAGCTAATACTATACTTGCTAATACTAAGCAAGCACTCATAGTAGACCCATATTACATAATTCCATGTGTAGGTAGACGTCTATCTTACTATGTGTTTTAATTTTACTAGCAAATTTCTCTCTGCCCATTAAAGTATTTCATGCCTTACAGATTGATGTTCTTTTCAGCAGTACGTGATAAAGCTTCATGTGAAAGATTTAGGTAGAGATAAATAGATGAAAGGAAACAAAAAAATAATATTGTGATTGTACAAATGGCAATAGCAAGAATTCATAATGATAAATTATGGTTAAAATATCACAGACAGAATAAAGCTAAATGTAAGGAATAATAAAATGGATATTGAATGTTACACTAGAATACTATGTAGTGTATGTAACAAAATATCATAGTGAGTAACACTTTTTTGTTGTACTTTTATAAAGGAATAAAATATAACTTGTAAAGTGTAATAGTTTTAAACGTTTTTATATATATTGACATTAGTCTCACGATGAAGATTTTTTTAGATATCAGTTGGATTTTTCTTACACAAGGAACTTGTAATGATTGCTTAACAACAAAAACATAAAAGAGTGTGAAAAATATTAAGAAAATTGAAGTTGTAGTATACATTTTCCCATTTTTTAGATTTGCTTGAAAGACAGGTAAAGCACACAAGCTAGTTTAATACAGGATTCCATATACATGCTTATTTTCGTTTTATTGCTTTATTTTCTTAAATAATACTTTTCTTCTCTTTCGCTTTGCAAGGATAGGAGTATCTGTTACTGATTAGTAAGATGTTAAAGTACATGCACTTGGAGATACATTGTAATCCAGAGTCGTGTCTTTTTTGTATAGAAGTACTTTTCTGTTTCCTCAAGATGTTCAAATTCATTGTATATTAATAAACTGCATTGTACAGCATCCTGTAATAGTTCATTGAGTTCAAACCCCACACCTATATTTTTTTATGTTTTAATTTTTTTTCTTGGGGGAGCTGCAGTAGAAAATATTCTTACTGTCTACATGAGAGAACTACAGGAATAAAGTCCTGAAGGATCAAAGTCATTCATCCCCCTCAGAATGATATTTTTTTCACTAGTAAGGAGTAACATTTAATGAGAAAGGTTTGAGTACATTTAATAGAGGAAAAGAAAAAAACAAATATTAAAGAAGCATTATCTTAGATTTTTTGCTAGAGGAGTTTGTTTACATTTTAGCACTGTGTAAGTTATATGTTCACCTAGAGTCAAAGTTTTCAAAGAGACTTTTTAGCATACTGCAGGTCAGATTACACAAACTTGGGGGGGGGGGGGTTGTGATAGCAAGTGCTAAAAGCTTACAGTTGAAGTTTGCCCTTTTGTATTTTCCTTCCCTCACTAATGAGCAATTGCATTTATTCAATGACTGGATTTTACTCAGCTAGAGATGCTATCCTGTCACACACAGACCTGAAGCCTCTTTAGCAATAAAATGATATCTACACTACTATGTACTTGTTTTTGCAAAACTGTGTCTAATAATTATTCAAGCCTAAGCAGTAGTATTTTTATTTTGTGCTTGTTGCTGCAAATCTTTTTCCCTCCATTGGCAATTATTTTTGATATGGTCTGTTACTGGTGTTGCTCATACCTCTCAACTTCTTAGATCAAGAAATCTGGCATAAATGATGGCGAGACAAAGACCCAAAAATAGAGACAATTTTTAAATATCGCTCTTACAAACTTAGAAAGTAGATAGAACTTGCATTAGCATGAATTTTTTTGAAGGGAATGAAGTCTGAAACTCAAATGTCTGTCATTATTTTCTGATCTTTAATGATGATTTGCTACCACAATTTTATGGAAAACAGACCAAACATATGAGGCAAAAATCTGGACATTGTGTGAAATCTGTACAGTTGAAAGGTATGGACCGTTGCTTGCTAGTGTGCGTATTCATCTAGGCGCAGTTTTATAATCATACAAATTTTCCCTCATTTTACAGTACAGCATTGCTTTCGACAGTTGTACCTTGCAAAGAAACCTGTTGAGTAGAAAATGCCCTAATATTCTAAAAGAATAAAATATTTTACATCTTTTTCTAAAAGTGTCATGCAGCTTTCGAATTGAATCCAATCACTCCTCTTAAAGTATTTTCTCATTAGCTGATGCTGTATGTTACCCTTCAGGCATCACACCATAACTATTTGTTTGAATTTCTTTTCTCACTTTTTTCTACCATTCTTTGTGGAAAAATGTTTTGAACTTTCACATCTTTCCTGAATATTTGACTGAAGAACAGTTAGTTTGCACTGGTTAGCATTTGAAAGTTGACTCAAATGCAGTCTATACATTTCAGATATACTTTTCAGTGCTGTTTCTGGTATATTACAGTAGGTAATTTTAGGGTTAGTTTTTTTTACTAAGGCAGTAAAAATTAAGTGCTACAACCAAAATCGCATGGCATCTATGAATCTATATTTTGACAAGTTATAGTAGATTTTTTTTATGTATGTATGTATGTAACACATAATCTATGTTTATATTCATGTGCTTTGAAAATGTGTTACTGACAGACTTGCAATGCAAGGCATTCTTAAATATCTATAAATTCTGTATATGCTATTTTGAGGTCCCCACGCTTAGCTAATAATCAAGTAGCCTGAATCCTCACCACTGACAGTGGAGAGGGATGTTCACTTGGACTACAAATGGATACATTCAGTATTTCCAGATGTAGACCTCTCTGCATCAAACCCAATTTCCCTTAACAGCACACGGGGAATACAATCAGCCTAGGGTCTGGATTTCTCTATATCTGTCTCATTCCAAGTCCCCAGTAAGTCTCCCCACTGGCACAGCTGTAGGGTTAGGTCCTCAGCTGAGTGTCCAAGCCAAGTCCTCTAGCATCTTCTCTGTGAAACCAGTACTTCATATCCCTGCTCCAAGTAGCTGACATACACTCTCACTGAGATTTAATTTTCACACACACACACACACACACACACACACACACACACACACACACACACACACACACACACACACACCTGGGAAAGGCTGGCACAGATTTACTAGTGATGCCACCTTCTGCCCAGACTATAAGGAAGTTTCACTGCCATCAATCAGTTGCTATAAGGCTATTAAAAAAGGTAGCTAGTTATGCAGAGTGAAGCTAATATTAATGAAAATGGTAATGTGGACCAAACAGCAAGGTTTTCAGGGATGGCCAGTTATCAGCAAATAAATGTATGCAAATACTCTCAAAACTTAAATATTTTTTCTAAAAGAACCAGCCACAATGAGAAGTTTTCTAAGCTTGTTTCCTGCCTTTCCTGTAAGTCATCTAGTCCAGACACAGATTTGCTGTATCCAGGATTGTTTGTAAGCTTCTGAGCCCCCAAGCCTTTCTGTGTTGGTGGGAAGCCTTCTAGCTTAATTTTGTTTATTAGAGCTAGCCAGTTTTCTAGTTTCAGCACTCAAATCTGTTTCTTTGAGCTCAGCACTTGTTCAGAACTCATTGTAAGCACTAAATAAGCTACAAATTACTATAGCACTCAACTTTCCTCACTTGTCTAGAGGAAAACAGTTTTTAGTACTTAATAAATAAGCACCTATCCAGGCATGTCTAAGGGTCAGCTCCCTGTGTTTTCTCCTGACTATCTGATGAATCTGGGCATCTTGGTGCAATGCAGCAATTGCTTCATGTACACAGACAACCCTCTCCTCCTACCACCCAACACTACAACCTGTGAGAGATGCACTTATATAGCCAAACTAGAAGCAAAGCTCTCTTCACCCAAGACTGGACTAGACAGTCAAGAGGAAAAGGTAAACACTTGCACCGCAGCACACTCATCACATAGTCCCTCAAAACCTACACCACCAAAACACATACAAAGAAACACAAAACACACACCTACATTTGCGGAGGCTCTCAATAAAAATCTACCCAAGCAACAGGGACCTCCAAAGCAGAAATGCAAGCAACCTCCACCCCCCAACACAACCCAAATGACACATAGCCCACAAACTCAGTCCACTCAACCACAGTCCATAAGGCATAACAACGTACCCAACACTCTAGTCATAGGTGACACTATAGTCAGGCACACTGATGTCCTACTCACCAGGCTAAACAAGGAGAAAGTTATTGTCAGCTGTCTGTCAGGTGCCAGGATCCGCCACATAATGCATGCACTCAGGTCACTCCACAACAAGTACAAATATGACTCTGTCATTGTCCATGTTGGTGTGAATGACCTGAGACATACCTCCCTGGACTAAAAGAAACATGGAGGAGCTGTCCTATCTTGTAGCCCAGGCAGGTATGACCCTAGCCCTGAGTAGCATCCTGCCATCACCCAGAATGATACCACAGTACAAGGACAAAATGATTGACTTCAACAATAGGCTAAGCTTCTGGTGTCATTCTAAGGGGATCCAGTATCTGTCTGTCTGGGATGACATGATCGACAAACCACGATGCTTTGCAAGAAATGGCCTGCACCTGTCACCCTTGTGATTCTGGATACTGGCTAAGGCTCTTGTCACCCCTATAGTGCCTTTTTTAGGGAAGGTTCAAATGACAAATTCACCACAGTAACAGGTACAAGCAAGCATTCCATGGTGGTGCAGCGGTAGCGTTGTTGCCTCACAGCAAGAGGTTCTCCCGTTCGATTCTCAGCTAGTGTGTGGGGAGTACCTTCTGTGTCGAGTCTGCATGTCCTCCCCGTGGGTCAAGTGGCATTCCGAAAGACATGCATGAATGGGCGTGCCTTCGTTGAAGGTTGGGCATCGAGCTGACAACTTGGCACTGTGAAAATCTACTGCCAATCATTAGCGGACCGGAGTTCCACTGTGGCAACCCCTAACCGGGAAAAGCTGAAAGACAACAATAACATCAACAGGTACAAGCAAGCAAAATCTGAGGGTAATGCTACTTAATGCTAGAAGTCTAAACCTCAAAATGCACTCACTCGAGGCACTCCTTAAAATGGAGAACATCGACATGCAGTGACAGAGACCTGGTTCAAGGCTCCAGAGAGCACCCCTGCATTACCAGGCTATAATTCATACCACTCCTTTCGGCCACCTAACCTGGACCGAAACACTAAAGGTGGAGGTGTGTCCATATTCATTAAGGATATCCACACCTCCAGGCTAGTTACTCAGCATAATGCATCCGAGGTTATCCAAGTGCAACTATCTCTGGGCAAGAATGCAATCCAAATTGTAGCTTGCTACAGATCCCCCACCATGCCTCAGGATTCCCACTCCTCATTTCTTGATACATTGGAAAATATTGGGGTACAACCTAACACCTTAATAATGGCTGATTTCAACTACCCCACCATTAACTGGGAAAACTACTCATGTACCAACTCTTGTGCTCAATGTTTTCTGGAATTCATAAATTCCAACACCTTGGATCAACTTATCCACACCCCCACCAGGGGCAGCAGTATCCTAGACCTGGTCATTACCAACATGGGCAACCAGTGTTCCACACCAGAGGTCAGTTCCTCGTTGGTCAGATCTGACCACAAGCTAATCACCCTAAACATCCACATCCCACCCCCCATTAGGGAAACCACCGTAAAAAAATTCTCCAAAGCCAAATTCATGCTTCTTAAGACAGAAGTGGCAAACTTCACAACACCCATGCTGATGGATAATAGAGGTATGACTGCTGAATCCTATACAAATGCACTTTATAAGCACTTACACAAATGCATGGATCATGCAATCCCTAACAAAACCAACATACTATCCTCCAAAAAAAAAAAAGCCAATCTGGTGGTCCCCTGCCATAAACAAACTCTACAACAGAAGAAAGAAACTGTTGCAAAAAAGAGTAAAACCCCATGATTGGAGGAACTCTGTGATCAGCCTCAGTAAGAAGCTGAGATCTGTCATAAAATCCTCCAAAGCTAGTTATGAAAACAAAATTGCCACTGATTCTAAAGACAACCACAAAGCATTCTATAGCTATGTCAAGAATCTCAATGGCAACACTAAGATCTGCTCTGAGTTACAGCACAATGGCACTAAATATACAGAACCAACTGATATTGCCAACATCCTGGCAGATAGGTTCAGTGCTAACTTTACCCCTCTCTCACCCCCTAAAAGGCTCATCTCTATACTGGAAGAATGCAAGTTCCTGTAATCATGGCTGCATAGGTAAAAAGCACACTCTCCAAAGCCAAGAACACAACATCCACTGGACCTGACAACATCCCAGGCTGCGTTCTATACAAACTACAGAATGAACTGGCACCCCACCTAAGTACCATGTGCAATCATAGCCTCACCTCAGGCTTTGTGCCCAATGAATGGTGCACAGAAAAAGTTATCCCACTCCACAAAGGGGGAGCCACCATGGACCCTGGGAACTACCGCCCAATCAGCCTGACGAGCCTGGTCTGCAAGGCTATGGAATGTATCATTATGGAACTTATAAACAATGACATTAGCAATCTCCAAACTCTGGACCCTACCCAGTTTGGGTTTGTAAAAGACAGATCATGTCTCCTAAACTTGATAGACCTCTTTGAAGTGGTCACCAAAGCCGTAGATGAGGGTAAGGTGGTTCATACAGCCTATCTAGATCTCACCAAGGCTTTCAACACCATCCCCCACTCTGGAATTATAGATAAACTCACTAAACTAGGTAAAAATCTCTATGTCACAAGAGGGGTTGCCAACTGGCTCACTGACAGAACCCACACTGTGAAAGTAGCAGACTCTAAATCCAACTTAAGACCAGTGACAAGTGGAGTACCACATGATTCAGTCCTGGGTCCTCTCCTGTTTGGTATCTACTTCTCTGAAGTACAGGCTAATGCAGAAGGTCTTTGGCTAACAAAGTTCACAGATGACTGCCAATTAGGAGCCATAATCAAAACTCCTAACGATGTGGACATCCTACAAAAGGGCCTCACTGAGACAGATGCCTGGTGTCAAAGCCATGGCCTCAAGCTCAATGCCAAAAAGTGCATTGTCATCCCTTTTGGTTAAAACTCTGCACCCATGTAATACAACATAGGTGGTAGTCTACTTAACACCGAAAGTGTGATACGAGACCTTGGGACACAGGTGGACAGTAGTCTCTCCTTTGATAATCACATCACCACAGTAGTCTGGAAGTCCTTCTATGTGGCACACTTCATCACAAAAGACCTCTCATCCAGGAAAAAAGAGGTCATTGTTCCCCTCTATTCATCACTGATTAGACCCATTATAGAGTACAACGCCCCTTTTGGTATGTACCTCACAAGACATCTACAACAACTTGAAAGGCTGCAGAAATACCTCACAAAGAGGATTACCGGCCTCAAACAGATGCCCTACGCAGACCATCTAAAAAAACTCCAGCTTTACTCTGTCACAAATCACCTACTCAGAGGCAATCTCTGCCTAACATACAAAGCTATGCGCTCCACTTAAAGAAATCCCAATCCCTCAGAGCTACATGTTCTAGGGACCTAAACCTTGTCACCACACTAAACAGAACATGCTGGAGAGATAGATTCCTGTCCCAGAGACTTCCATACTCTGGAACAAACTACCTATCTATATAAAACAAAACTCCTCATTAGCACTCTAAGAAAAATCTTGATGATTGAATGGGAGATAAGAAAGTCACCCCGGGGATCACTTCTGTGGCTCTGCTTGACAGGGGCATAGGAAAATAATTTTCTTGGGTGGCAAAAGCCAGGGTACCATTTGACTAGGCTTATATAGGCCCTAGGGCCAATAGCTTAGTACCTGCCTATGAACCTATGAACCTATGAACTTTGTAATAAATAAAAAAATAACATGAACATACTAAATATCTATTTACAGTAAACACCAGAGTTTCAGTCACAGGAAATATTAAAAATAACACAGATGGAAAGTTTCACATAGTTATAGAAAAACAGTATTTAGCTAGTCCCACTATTTATTCCTTATTGACTAAAAGTATTACTGTTCCTACTTACTGAATAGAGCAAGGCAAGATAATGTGGATGAGTGATCTTTGTTGTCAGAGCCGAGACAGAATACAGAATGCTGCTGAGACTTCAGTGTCCTCTAATATTAAAACATTATTTATGTGCAGAATGACATCTCATACATCTGGTCATCTGACTCTGTTTCCCACAGTATCCTCCTTCACTAGAAACTACCAGGGTTTAGCAAATGTGTGCTACAATACACACAGATAGAGCAATGCTCAGATGTGGTGCAAATGTTGGAAGTAAAAAAAACATAAAATCATTGTACTAGTCATACAGAAGCTGCAACCTATTCTCTAGCACAGACACTGCACCACTGGCTCCATTCAAAACTATGAGGATAACATCTACTGTATATGGCTTAACCCATAAAGTCATTTAATTTCAAGAATAATATTTCCAAAGTCAGGTGGGTTATCCTCTTCTCTCCCAGTATATGCTGTTACAATGCACATGTACTTTTTGTTTCCTTCCAGCAAGGTGCACTGTTGATACATTTTAACACAAGTAAATCTCACAAATATATTTTCAGCACAAGCATCTGTACAAATCAGTTTGGTATACAAATGATATATAATTATTTACAATATTCCAGCTAGCTGTTCTGGCATATGTTACAAATCCACTGCCCTACTTCTCCTGTCATGGCTGGCAGCACCTGCTATTGTACTGTCACATCTCTCCACCCTTTGAAAACTCATGCTAGTTTTTAAAGTACCCCTTAAGAAATGTTGCTTGAGAAGAATGAGCCTCTCTGGGAATACATTATCCCATACCCTGTCTTGAGAGCCCATCTGCATTGACATTGCTAACCATGCTACAGTACTGCACGGTCATATCATATGCCTGCAACCCTAGGCTCCTCCATAGGAACCTGGCATTTTGTTGGCTGGTTGCAGTAAATAGATGCCCCTGAGACTCCTACTGCCTTCTACTGTGAATACTCAGCACCAGGTCCTCCCTATCATGGTAAAGTTTCATCATATTAACATGGTACAGTTTGTGCCCTTGGCTCCTGCCTAGCAGTTCTACCATGTAGTTAACATCACTAACCTTCATTACCACCTTGAATGATTTCTCTCAAGCTGCTTGCAGATTATTGTATTCAACAGGAATTAGAACCATCATGTGCTGCTCCTCAGCATACTCTCTAGCTCGAGCATTCCTGCCATACTAGAACTTTATCTGCTTTTGGGCTCTTGACAGGTACTCCAGAGCCAAGCCCATGAAATCCCTAAGCTTTTTCATGAGGTTTAGGACATATGCCACAACAGAATCCTTGTGAGATTCATATCTATAGGTCCCCTCACCCTATGCCAATACAGCAACTCAAAGGGTGAAAAAACTGTGGATTCCCAGGATACCTGTCTGTAAGCAAACAGCAGATGGGGCAAATATTTGTCTCTCTTAAACTAGTCTGCAAATGCCTGTATCATGGTCTTTAGCACAAAGTTTAACCTCTCCACAAGTCCATTAGTCTGAGGATGGTAGTGGGTGGTCTTTAGGAGCTTCACCCCACAGTGCTTCCACCGACAAGCCAGCAGGTCTGACATGAAATTGGTACCTCTGTCAGTCAGTATTTCTCTTGGGAAGCCTACCCTGCTGAAATCTCTAACAAAGCATTTGCCACCTTCTCTGCCTCAATGGAGGACAGAACCACTGTCTCAGGGTATCTAGTAGCATAATCTACTACCATCAGGATATACTTCTTTCCTGTGGAGCTTGGGGTACTCAGAGGCCCCACAATATCCATAGCTACACTCTGAAATGGCTACTCAATCACAGGCAAAAGAATTGAAGGAACTTTGACCTTGTTTCCTGCCTTGCCTACTTTTGGGCCCTGCTCACAGGTCCTGCAGTACCCTGTTACATCCCTTGCAATCCCAGGCCAATAAAAGTTCTGCATAATATGTATCTTGGTATGCTTTATGCCCATATGACCTGCAAAAGGAATGTCATGGGCTATGGCTAGACATGCCAGATGGTAGGCTCTAGGCACTATCAACTGCTGTATTACCTCACCCTCTAGCCCTCCTTCACAGGTCCACTCTCTATACAGTAACCCTTTGTTCCAGTATACAGACTCCCCTTTTCCTTGAGAATCAGATGCCACCCTAGCTACCTCCCTCAAGCCTCTTAGTGTAGGGTTTGAGAGCTGAGCCTTTATCAGCTCTGCTTTTGTGACTCTTCCCAGCTTCCCATCCACAGGAAGTCTGCTAACCTCTGACAGCAGTGCCTCACTGTCAGCCTGGGTACTACCACTCACCTCTGCCCTTGCAGTCACTTGGTCCAAGGGAACATCTGTACCTACCAACAGCTGTGACTCACCTTCAGGCTCACTGCAACAGGGTAGCTCTCTCCCTAAAATAGCCACCTCACCAGCCCTGGCTTCAGGTATGAGGTCTGTCTGGGCCACCCCCAGGCTACCAGACTCACATGCCTGTCTCCAAGCCTGACTGCATGTAACTGCATGCACTCAAGATACTGCATTATCAGAATCATTCCCTATAAAGATATATGCAGGGATATCCTCAAACACGCCTACTTGCTTGTTTCCTTTTCCATGCTCCCAGTCAAGGTGAACCCTGGTCAAAGGCATTTGGCATGGGGTCCCTCCTAAAGCTCTGACTGGAGTGGCGTGCCCAAGCAAGTACTGCTCCTCTTTAACCACTGCAGGCTTCCCAATGGTTATGCTAGAGGCTGTGTCTCTCTTAGCAGTGGCCTGTTTTCCATCCACTAAGCTCAGATATAACCTCTTGTGATAGTCTTGTGCCTCTGTTGTCTCCAGACAACTTACCACTGGCATTCTGTATTCCCAAGTCCTCCACCACTCTCTGTGTGAAAACAGTGCTTTGTGTCCCTGTCCAAGTAGCTGACATACACACTCATTGAGATTTAATTTTTAATCTCACACACCTGGAAAAGGCTGGCACAGATTACCTGCTGTACCAACTTTGCCCAGACTATAAGACAGATGCATTGCCACAAGTTAGTTACTATAAGGCTCTTAAAATGGTGGCCAGTTATACCGACTGAAATTAATATTAATGCAAATGGTAATGTTGACCAAACAGCCAGGCTTTCAGTAGTGGTCAGAATTATCACCAAATAAATATGTGCAAATACTCTCAAAACTTAAATATTTTCTAAAAAGGACCAGCCACAATGAAAATTTTAAATATATTTAATAATAAAAGAACAAGAACATACTAAAAATCCATTTACAGTAAACACCAGAGTTTCAGTCACAGGAAATATTAAAAATAACACAGATGGAAAGTTTCACACAGTTATAGAAAAACACCATTTAGCTAGTCTTATTATATTTTCCTGATTGACTAAAATAATTACTGTTTCTACTTACTGAATAAAGCAAGGCAAGATAATGTGGGTGAGTGGTCCTTGTTGTCAGATCCAAGACAGAATACAGAATGCTGCTGAAACTTCAGTCTCCTCTAATATTAAAACATTATTTCTGTACAGAATGACAGCACATACATCTGATCATCTGAGTCTGTTTCTCCCACTATCCCCTATCACTAGAAGCTACTAGGGTTTAGCACCTATGTGCTACAATACACACATACAGCACATTGCTCAGATGTGGTGCAGCTACTGGAAGTTGTAAAACCATAAAATCATTCCACGTTCCTACAGGAGCTTCACCCAATTCTCTAGCACAGACATTACATCTGTAGTTCCATTCAAAACTGTGGGATAACATCTTTATGGCTTAACCCATAAAGTGATTTAATTTCAAGAATATTTTTTTTCCAAAGTCAGGTGGATTAACCTCTTTTCTCTCAGTACATGCTGTTACAATGTATACATTTAATTCAGTTACAATAATACATGTACATTTCTTTTCCTTCCAGCAAGGTGTACTGTTAATACATTTTAACACAAGCAAACCTCACAAATAAGTTTTCAGCACAAGCATCTGTACAAATCAGTTTGATATACAAATGACATATAATTATTTACAAAATTCCAGCTAGCTGTGCTGGCATATGTTACAAATCCACTGCCCTACTTCTCCTGGCATGGCTGGCAGTACCGCCTATCGTCACAGTTACATATCTGATAATGCAGCTCTTTTAGTGAAACTATGTATGCACTGCACATAACTGTTTTAGAAGTGCACTTCAGGGTTACTACTGTAATTGTAAACCATATGTTACCCGCTAGATAACAGAATGGCTAATGGGCATAGCCAACTCTATTATTTGGGAGGCATGCTATCTTCAAAAAGAGTATTCATCTGTGGTAACTCCCAGTGATCAATCCCAGAACTGCTTGTCTTGGGTATTTACTAATACATTGTTAAGGCTGACATCAAGAATTCTTAGCTGACAAGTGTGGAGTTGTCACTACCTCACTGTCTGGCTTCTAGATTTTTCAGGAGGGACTAACATGCAGCAATAAGTGGTGCCTGGAGCACAGTCTAGAACTACATGCCAAGAAATGCAACACTAGCACTATGCCTTCAACCAAAACTGGCTCAGTCATTAGGAACCTGAATACATTCACCGACAATTAGGTATCCTCTGATTGCTATGTATCTACTAATGATAGGAAATCCTTTTGCCTAATCACCAGGGGTGATTAATAGAGTATAATGTCCACTATGCTATGCAGTTGTCTAAGCACATGACCCAGCTTGAGAGACTGCATTGTTTTCTCATTACAATAATCAAGTGCAAGTCCTTCTTGAGCTACCCAGACAGCCTTAAAGCACTTTGTCTTTTTTATGTTTTCCTATAGACTCTTGAGAAGTAATCTCTGTCTAACCTGCATAGCCTCAAAGGATCCAGTCCACTTTCACCTGCTGTACATTTGCAGAATTAGTAACATCCTAAACACCTGTTCAAGAGAACTCGGCTTCTACCATAACATAAATAGGACCTGAGGAAGAACCACCGGCTGAGACCCGATATCTGGAACCACAAGCTGCACCAACCACAAAAGAAACGTGATGACAGTTTACCTAGGTTTCGTCTTTAATGAACAGACTTCTTCAGAACAAATAATCCCTGAACACACCTTTACCAATATATACTCTTTCACAAATTACATTCACTTAACATGTTCATTAATCAGTCAATGCATTAAATTAAATTAATGTCATTAAATTCAACCCTGAAACTACTAAATTTAGTTTTTGAATGTACTAATGCAAATAAAATACACCTTAATTCAAATATCATAATATAATTACATATTTTGAATAAAAAACATTAAAAACAAATCAAACACATGAAGATGTATAATATAATATAATATAACAACCCTATACTGTAATAACCAATTTAAAACAATTTGATAAAAATTACACCACTCAAATATATTTGTATAACTAATCATCCTAAAATATGTTTCAATTTTAAAATAGGAATCATACTAATATTGTCATTGATGCCTGCGAACACTGTGGCATCCAGTCTCAACTGACACTTCATTTTGCATATATCCAAGTGTACATCCAAAACAGCACCCTGACTATCCTTCTTAATGTGCTGTATTATACAAAACTTAAATTTATGTCCTGAATGCTGCTCTATATGTCTGACTAAGGCATTAGTGTTTCTCATATGCCTTATATCCAATAAATGCTCACTAATTATTTCCCTGAATGTTCTGCAGGTTTTTCCTACATAAAAAGCCGAACAATGGACACATTTAGCTAAATAAACAACATTTTTGGTGTAACAATCAAAATGCCCATATATGCCAATGGACACATCCGCTACTACAATTTTTGGACCAGTAACCAAAATATACTGACATATATTACATGTACCACACTTAAAATTGCCCTTAACTCTATTCATGTTACCCGTTTCTACATAGCAACAAGTTCCCATTTCCAACAGCTGTTTGAATGACCTTCCTTTCCTAAACACATTTTTTGGTGGCTTATATAATTCGTCCCATACATTACTATCCAATTTCAACAATCTCCAATTGTCATGTCATACCATTTCCCAATTCCACTGTTGAATTTATATTCGTTGGAAAACTCGCATTATTATTCATTGTCAGTACTCATTTATCATTCTGGCTGCCCTAACCATTTGACCTTTTACTATGGCCTTTTTCTGATGGCTAGGGTGCCAGCTCTGGTAATTCAAATATGAGTTTGAAAAAGTGGATTTTCTGTAAATTCCGGATGTCAAACATTTCTTAGTCCTGTCCACTTTCAATTTGACATCCAAATATGACAGTTTGTTCTTACTAAACTCAAAAGTAAATTTAAGAAATTGCACTTTACTGTTTATATATTCTATGAAAGCTTTCATACTTTCTACACAACCCTCCCAAATCACAAATATGTCATCCAAAAAAATGGGTATATTGCTGTATATATTGCATGTATTCACTGGTAAACACGTACTCCTGTTCCCAGAAGGACATTATATAATTGGCATATATGGGGGAGCAAGCAGCCCCCATTGCCACCCCAGTATTTTGATTGTAATAATGCCATTCAAAAAATATGTAATTATTTTCTAACACTGCTTCCATTAAGGTGACAAATACATTGATATGGTCCTGATCGTACACCCCAGTTTTTATCAATTGGCTTTCCAGCCATTGCAATCCAACACCATTTGGAATGACTGAAAAAAGATTACATACATCAATAGTCAGCAAAATTGTGTGATCACTTATCCTGACTGCTCTTAATTTGTCTAAAAAATGCCATAAATCTTTTGTTATATAATCAAATTGCTTTAACCCTTTCTGTAAATAAAAATCCAAAAATCTACTTATAAAACATGTCTTGCTTCTCTTCCCATCAACAATGGGCCTAAATTTAATGTTACTTAATCCTTTATGCAATTTTGGTATACCAAAAATGTTGCTAACCATTGGAAAATCATTTTTCAAATAATAATACTCGGTCTCATCAATTTGGCCCTGCATTAGCAAGTCTTCAATTAATAAATCTATTTTTGAATAAGCTATATGCACTTGATTCAGACTACTCTCTTCATATGTGTCATCACCTAACATACTTAACATATAATCTATATAATCATTCCTATCCATTATCACCATACCACTACCCTTATCGGATTTCATAAACCTGAGAGTTTTGTCATTTATTAATTCCTTCAACAATTTTTCTTTATTTTTATCTAAATTGTTGATATTATCAAATTCGTTTCTTTTGGCCAAACTCCTATTCTTCCTCATATATTCTCTTATATCCAATTCACAGGCTTTTTCATAGAAAGCAACCATTGCATTTGGTGGCGGATTAAATTTACTCGGCTTTCTTAAAGTAAACTTTTTTTGCTTTGAATCATTTTCAAAATACATCCTAATGTTCATTTTCCTAGTTAACATTTTCAAATCAATTAAAATTTCAGTCAAATTTCCCCTCGTAAGTGGAATAAAAGAAAAACCTTTTGATAGCAATTCAGCATGTTCTCTAACCATTTCCTTACTGGAATAGTTGTACACTTTGTAATCTCCATGACCATTTGAGACTATACACGGACTGCTTAATGATACATTTTCTGCCCCTTGCATGGCATCAATAACATTCAATAATTCACTCAATTCCCCATCACATATAAATTCAGATGTTAATACATTACATTCATCAATACAACCGCCATTAAAGTCTACTAAGTCCAGGCATGTACACTGCTGCCGCTTTGACAAATTGTCTACAGCTCTTGCTCCCGCATCAGGCGACTGTTGATCAAAACCATTAAAAATGTCAAATTCAACATTTGTCCCACTGCCTTGAGACTCAATAACAGAATAAACACTTACTTCCAACAGCGATTCAACTGAATTGTCTACCTCCATCCACCCTGATGCGCATTGCGATGCTGTTGTGGATAGTTCCATTTTTTTGGTTTCGCCCCCTGCCAATGATATCCGCGGCTCTCATCTGCTTTCTGCTGCTGCCCGCCCTGTCCGCGGTTCCGTAACCTCTCCGACCTCCTTGGCCCTCCATCTAAAGGGGAATTCCATCAACTCTGCATCTCTGTTATACCTGTCTTGCTGCCTCATCACTTCCTGTCCCACCTCCGTCTCATCATTGGCCGATGCTCATCGATTACCACGGTTACCCCTTGATAACGGATATACTCTCTTGCTTTTATATTCATCTGTATCTCTGCCAATCTTATGCAACTTCCTTTGGTGTATAACAGCACAACTGGATCCAATGCTTGCCAACATATTTTTATAGTTTGTTTGATAATGATCAAAATTTAAGTCCACCAACATAAATTCATTCTCTTCCTCTAGTTCTTTCATGTGGTGGGCTATAAGCTGATAATTGTATTTAATCATAATTCTCATCAGTTCAAAACCAGTCCGGTCATATAACTGATGCACCTCATCGATCATTTCAATTTTCCTTTCAATACTATTTGGATACCTCCAAGCCCGCAAGCCTCTCAGAACCAATCCCAATTCAATATTTTTATGCAGGTAGCTATTCTCTATTTGCAGCTTCTTCATGTTAAATAACTTTTTCTCAAAGTCCTTCATACGATCAACCAAAGTTTTGTTGAACTTCTTAATGAAATTATTAGAACTACTGTCCTGTTGGAAGTTAAAATCATTAACCTTCCATTGCATCCTGTCAAAACTTGAGCTGTTCCCAATAGTGCCGCTGACATTTCTACCCCCATTTTGGGTCCGCTCACCAGCATTCACCTCATCCAATCCCAATTCAGAGGTAACCACCCCAATTGGAGTGGGTTGAGTCAACGGAACACCTAAACTTCTCAAACTTTCCCACTTTTGACTTCCATTTATAGACTGCTGCTGGTCTATTATCTGCTTAATCTGCATTGTGTGCTCAGATAATTGTTGGTTAATGTGCTCAAACAGCCCCATGATCTCAGGGCCAGAGTCCAAGTTCTCCATGTCCGCCACTTAAAACAAAGATGAAAATATCACAACCAAACTGTTAAACCAAAGGAAGAACCACCGGCTGCGACCCGATATCTGGAACCACAAGCTGCACCAACCACAAAAGAAACGTGACAACAGTTTACCTAGGTTTCGTCTTTAATGAACAGACTTCTTCAGAACAAATAATCCCTGAACACACCTTTACCAGTATATACTCTTTCACAAATTACATTCACTTAACATGTTCATTAATCAATCAATGCATTAAATTAAATTAATGTCATTAAATCCTTCAACCAAAACTGGCTCAGTCATTAGGAACCTGAATACTTGCACCAACAATTAGGTATCCTCTGATTGCTATGTATCTACTAATGATAGGAAATCCTTTTGCCTAATCACCAGGGGTGATTAATACAGTATAATGTCCACTATGCTATGCAGTTGTCTAAGCACATGACCCAGCTTGAGAGACTGCATTGTTTTCTCATTACAATAATCAAGTGCAAGTCCTTCTTGAGCTACCCAGACAGCCTTAAAGCACTTTGTCTTTTTTATGTTTTCCTATAGACTCTTGAGAAGTAATCTCTGTCTAACCTGCATAGCCTCAAAGGATCCAGTTCACTTTCACCTGCTGTACATTTGCAGAATTAGTAACATCCTAAACAACTGTTCAAGAGAACTCGGCTTCTACCATAACATAAATAGGACCTGCTAGTAAGATAAGTATATATTCCAGAGAATCCCCTGTTAACAAAATAGACTTCATTTGAATATTAAGCAAAGAAGCTCCCTGACCCTCTTTAATTATAACCTGGATGCGTGGATGGGCAATCATAAATACAGCTCAGGTCTGGCCCCTGAAGCTGTCATTGAAAGGGATCTAAAACTAGGTCTAAATTAGTCATGCCATTGGGTACTTACAATAAGGGATATTGTGGTTAGGCCACTGATGTCCCTCTGGATCAATAGCCTACTGTTATCCCATGACCCAATGAACCTAAATGTGCACACTTCTTTCATTTTGGCATCACCACATGCTCACAACCCAGTTTCTTTGACAAGATCCATGAATGGTATTCACAAACCTATTAACCACTTATGTACATCTGCTACATGATAGCATCACATAACACAGTGTTGTATAGTTCAGAGAAGTAACAAAACCTAAAAACATATACAGATGCAGTACTGTCATCCTGGAAATCTTTGCATGACAAGAATGAGCAACAACATTTGCTTAAGGCCTGCACACTCCTGGATGACCCAAGCCATACAAGCACACTCCAGCCCCTAAATGACAAATAGTCTACTCACACAAAATGCATTGTCTAGACAACTAGACTACAGATCTCATGCCAGTGACAGAACAGTGTTCCCACTCAAAATGTCACCTCTGGTGATTGCTCATTGATATGCATTGATGATAAGCCCTACAATGCTACACCCCATATCTGAATGCATCAAATGAAAACAAGGATGTGTTGTCTCAGTCCAAGTATAGAACTGCCATCACCTTGTCAAATGTACACAGCAGTATACACAAAGTGTGACCAATGTGATGATGTCATATTTAGGTCTGTGCAAATGTCTGACATCATGCTAAGGAACAGGTAAACATTAAAGGGTAACAGAGCCATAATGATTTATTATGGAATACAACATCATCACAGGTAGTGCAACATTCATACTCTGTATAATAGTTTTCTGTCAATTCAATTTCCCAACTACACAAATAGTTCTGCTGTTATCCCACCATGTGTAATTATACTTTTAGTACATCAGGGTGCTGACTAGCCTGCATCACACTACTGTACTGTCCCTGTCTTCCACGCTGTTATCCACACCCTCATTTGTGTAACTACCTCTAAATTTAATCAATAACGTATTCTGAGTATATATATATATATATATATATATATATATATATATATATATATATATATAGTCTCTAACGTCATATATATATATATATCTATATATGTGTGTGTGTGTGTGTGTGTGTGCGCGAGTGTGTTTATCCATATATATATATATATATATATATATATATATATATATATATATATATATTTGTGTCTTTTGGCTTTTCCCGGTTAGGGGTCGCCGCAGCGGAACTCTGGTCCGCTAATGATTGGCAGTTTGGCAGTTGATTTTTACATACCAGCTTGCCAGGTCTGACGCACAACCTTCAAAGAAGGTACGCCCATTCATGAATGTCTCCACGCAGAAGACGCTCTAGCTGAGAATCGAACTGGACAGCGTCTTACTGTGAGGCGACAGTAAGACACTGTCCTGTTCGATATATATATATATATATATATATATATATTATATATATATTGTGTGTGTGTGTGTGTGTGTACACACACACACACACACACACACACACACACACACACACACACACACACACAATGAATAATCATCAATGAATTTGTCTGAAATGGAAAACATCAAACAAACTCATTGGTGATTATCTTTACCACTACCTACATCATCTAAAAAAAGCAATGGCAAATGTAAAACATAATCTGTGACTCCCGATGGACTGCATAGTGACATACATATCTCGATATATGCATACATACATATGTGTATGCATACATGCATACATATATGCAAATCTTTATGTTTTTTTGCCCAAGTAGTGTACATGCATAGGCCTATGTGTGTGCATGCACATATGCAATTTATTTATGTATGTAAGCATCTTATAATTAAAAGATATAGTTGATACTAATATCCATATTCACACATACAAAACTAAAATATTTTCACATTTACCCATAAATATGATGCTTATGAATGTATATACTAATGATCACACACATTTTCATACTCCCGTGATTGTGCTACAAATATATCTGAATTGGATGTGTCCTGCATGATAACACTTACTGCAAAGTTTAGCCTTGCTCAGTGTGCTGTTTTTAATTTCTGAATATCTGCCTACTGTGTTTTATGTCCTGCAAGCGTACCAACAATGTACACAGATTACATGGTACCTGTAAGCAAACATTTAATTGTGTATTTTAATAACAAATTAAAACAATAAATAAATTTGTACTGTATATCCGCGGTGGTACATAGCATTGTTACCTCACAGCAAGAGGTTCTCCTGTTCAATTCTCGGCTGGAGTGCCTTCTGTGTGGAGTCTGCTTGTCCTCCCCATGGTCGAGTGGCATCCGAAAGACATGCGTGAATGGGTGTGCCTTCGCTGAAGGTTGGGCGTTGGGCTGGCAACTCGGCACCATAAAAATCAACTGCCAATCATTAGCGGACCAGAGTTCCACAGTGTAGACCCCTAACCGGGAAAAGACAAAAAGACAAACAACTCTCTAAGATAACATGAATTAAGCTTAACCTCTGTATGAAATCATTTAATTTATTCCCATTATTCAGCTATTTGTTTATTTGTTTGTTTACATATTAATTTCAGTTTAGTAACCATGTAAGTGGACTGGCTGACAGATTCTTTTCAGTCACAACCTGACCTCCATGGTACAAGACACAGAGAAAACATGGAAAATAGAATAAAGAATTAGGGTGCTGTGGTAGCATTGTCGCCTCACAGCAAGACGTTGTCCAGTTCAATTCCCAGCTAGAGCGTCTTCTGTGTGGAGGCATGCGTGAATGGGCATTCCTTCATTGAAGGTTGTGCTTCAGGGCTGGTAACTTGGCATGTAAAAATCCACTACCAAACATTAGTGGACCGGAGTTCCGCTGTGGCGACCTCTAACCGGGATAAGCCGAAAGACACAACAACCTGTTTCTGAAAGAATGTCAAACAGTTTGGCAAAATGCAGAAGTGGAATTCAAGCAAGATGATAGATAAAAATATAAGAAATGGAGGCAATGGCAAAGTAGAACTATAACTTTAAAGACCAAAATAATAAAACTGGACAGACAAATTAAACATAGTGTAAGACAAGCTCAAAACATTTTGAGAAAAAAATATATAATGGTTTTGCGCCTAAAAGAAAATCATTTTATTTATATACAAGATGTGGTAGGACTGAAAACATACTAACTAATAAACTGTGTAGATTGTAAAATGTATTCTTCAACACAACAAATTATAAATATATTTACAAAATCTTATACAAAACAGTTTTGGCTGCACAAAGGTGGTGAAAGTCAACTTCAGATTCTGAAATTAAATTAAATTATATTGAAAAAATGAATATGTACATTGGATACAAAGTACAGGGATGAAATAGAATTAATAACTGTGACTTCAGGACACTTCAGCATAAACTTCCAGTATCATTGTATTTGTTATTCATCAGGTCATTAAAGTATGAGGAGATTCCGCAGGATTGGAGACATGTGCAACCCATATTTAAGGGGTAGGGGAACAGGACAAACCCAGAGCCATAAAGACCCATTACTTAAGATTTGAGACATGCACTTGTGCAACTCATATTTAAGGGAGAGGAGAACAGGACAAACCCAGAGTCACAGAGACCCATAACTTAAGATTGGAGACATGCACATGTGCAACCCATATTTAAGGGGTAGGGGAACAGGACAAGCCCAGAGTAACAGAGACCCATAACTTTACTTTCCTTTTTATGGAAAAATAATGGAGAAGGTTATTTTGCATAATACATCATCAGAAATGAAAAAAAAATAGGATTTGAAACTCTATGTAAGCATGCGTATGCTGAAAATAGATCTATAAGTACCTGAAACATGATGTTCTGTAATAATACAATAACACTTATAAATGACAAATTGTATTGTGGTGTCATTTATATAGACTTAACCTATATTTAAGGGAAAGGGAACAGGACATGCCCAGTGCCACAGAAAACCCATAACTTAAGATTGGAGACATGCACAAGTTCAAACCATATTTAAGGGATAGGGGAACAGGACATACCCAGAGTCACACAGACCCATAACTTAATATTGGAGACATGCACTTGTTCAACCCATATTTATGGGATGGGGAACAGGACAAACCCAGAGTCACAGAGACCCATAGCTTTACTTTCCTTTCTATAGAAACATAATGGAGAAGGTTATTTTGCATTATGCATCATTAGAATTAAAAAAAAAATCTAGGACTTGATACTCTATGTAAGTATGCATATGCTGAAAATAGATTTAGAACTACCTGCAAGATGATGTTCTGCAATAATACAATAATGGTTATAAATGACAAATTGGGTTGTGGTGTAATTTATATAGACTTAATGTCAGTCTTTGATAAGATCATACACGATACAATGATCAATACTTTAGAACAACTATTTACTGATATTATTTTGATAAGATGGATAGCTGCATAACTTACAAATAGGACATGGCAAAGACACATTAATTGGACAGTGTATCCCTAGGTTACAGTCAGAGTGTCCTATAATGCTCTCACGTGGGCCCATGCCTCTTTATATCATGTCTTTCTGATCTTTTTCATTTGTGGTGCTCTACTGTCTGCATGCAAGTAACTTTAAAATAGGTAAATGGGTTACATCTGTCACAGATAAGACAAAATGTCTAATTCAAAACATTTGGGCACAACAGAATAATATGTTGATAAATTTATCAATAGAAAAGCCTATGAGATGTTTGAAGAGTGAGTATTTAATACAGCACACAGTGATTTAAAATGTGGATTCATTTAAAAACCTGGAAATATAGTTAGATCCAGCTTTGAGAGTTTTTTCATGATCGTATCAGCAAATTGTTTAATGATCATTTTTAAAACTATAGGCTGTAAAAAAGATTTACAAAGCCTAGGAAATCAGAAATGATGAAATGATGGATTATAAATTACACTAGACCCAAATAAGAGTATGGAATAATAATTTAGAAATCTTATAATAAAATTAGCATGAATAATTTGGAAAGATGTGAAAGTTTAAGTTATTGCAAAAGATTAAAGTATTTGAACTTTTTACTCCATCTCATCCTAATGGAGAACTTAGGTATTGAGTAATTAGAGACAGCTACCTCTAGAAATGTTTGGAGTTATCAAAGAGTAGTAGAGAATCATCACACAATCTGTGTAGGAGATTATATAGAAATGAGATATGTAGTAACTTATTCTCTGTAGGAGTAGCTGACACATGGAATAAACGTTCTAATTATATTAAAGCAAGCACTACTTTAGAATTTTTAAAAACATCTTCACTTACATGGAAATGACTGTTCTGGAACATTTGCAAGGGCATTATTGCCCATGCCTAAAACATTTGTATGTATGTATGTACATGTATGTAAAGTTTGTAAATATAAATAAGTTGTTTAATCGAGTGGTTATGTTGCATATATAAGGATGCCTCCATTTTTATTTTATTTTTTTATTTTTAGGTGCAATGGTATTCTTTAAACTAATGAGTGTATATTACAGATGTCTTGCATTGTCGTGACTGATCAGCTAATTGTCTGTTTGCAACAAAATATCACATTTGCTCTCAGTTGCAATTTACACTGTTTCACTGTACAACTGTTACATTATATTAAAAGAAGCTAAGCATGCCTAGATATGTCATTAGCTGTGAAATAGTCAAATAAATAAAACAGTGAGTTCACATGAAACCTGCTTGCCTGTTGCTTTATTTTGTAAAATAAATGAAATCACAATTTCAAATGGAATGTGTGTGTCTGTTTACTTATTTATGTATCTATGTATGAATGTAAGTTACAATTGTACTGGGTGGTTCTAATTAACAAATAATGATTGCCAGGTCAGTATGAAAATACATGCAAAAAACATTAATGTATTGTGATTTTGTGACATGTCAATTATAACTGAAGGCATACCTCTCAACCTGTATGTATAGAGAGAAAAGTCTTGACAGAAACATTTAATTGGCTAAAGCAGTTACCAAAGTCCAAGATAAAAGAGTAGTGAATAGTACCTTTACTCAAAGTGTTAACAACAACAATAAGGTACAAGCAGAAGACAGAATTCACATGGATCTGAGATGATCGGTTACTCCCCAGGAAAATTCCCTCTACCATTTCTCTTCCAACTATCACTAAGGAACAGGTCCTCGCTGCACTCTCCACATCTAAAAATAATGCATCAATGGGCTCTGATAATATCCATGGATGCAATCTAAATAGCTTGAAATATGACTTGTCAGGCCCACTAGAATCCCTGTTCACCCACAGCCTGCAGACAGGCTTCATCCCTAGGGAATTGAGGACTGCAACTATCATACTACTGCACAAAGGCAGATTAACTGACCCAGGGAATTACAGACCCATAAGTTTGTGCAACCTTACATGCAAGGTCATGGAAAGAATTATCAGAACTTGATAAACAAAGACATAGAAATCTTAAAAGAAAAATGGACCAGTCCCTGTTTGATTTTGTCAATGGCAGTTAACGCCTAGTAAACCTGGTGAACTTATTTGAGATACTCATGGATGAGGGTAAAATAGTGCATACTGCCTAGCTCAACCTGGCATGTCAGATTGTTTGACCAGTCTTGAGCTGTGCCTCTCCTTTACGTACATGTACACCTCCACCTTTTGCCCTTTCATGTGCAGTGGGGGATCAGAATGTGTGAAAGGCATTATAGCCATGCACTGCAGGGATGCTATCCATGGCTCTGAATCATGTTTCAGTAACTGCACAGACATCAGCATTCTCCAGGGTGAGGAATGCTTCCAGGGAGTTTAGATTCTTGTTGAGACCCTAGCACTGAGCAGTAATACCTTTATCTTATCTTAAGTAGATTTTGCTATATTGGAAGGTTTATCTGTTTGCAATGCCTAGAACATGCACTATAGGGGTGGATAATGTTTTGGCCAATAGTGAAAAGCCTAGTGGTGACAGGTGAAGACTAGCCCTGGCAAAGCAACATTGCCTGTCAGTCATGTCCTCCCAGGCTGACAAATATTGGACCCCTTTGGAATGACACCAGTAGCTAAGCCAATTATTAAAGTCAGTGATTTCCTGTTGGTATTGTGACATCATTCATGAAAACAGTAGAATGCTGCTCAATGGTAGGCTCATACCTGCCTGTGTCACTAGGGATGTACATCTTAGGTCATTTACATTCGCAAGGACTATGACTGAGTCATACTGGTACTAGAAGTTTAGAGACCTAAGTGCCTGTATGATGTGATGAATCTTGGTCCCTAACAGGCAACTAACTACAACCTCTCCTTATCCTGTCTGGTGAGAGAGAAAGCAGTGTGTCTCACAATGGAATCTCCTAAGACCAAAATATTGGGTTGTGTGGTGTTATACCTCATGGGCTTGATAGTTGAGGCAGAACGAAATGTGGTTTTTATGTACTGTGGCAGGAGTTGTCTTGTTTTTGTGCATGCAGTATTTCTGAAGAGTACATTTG